>NW_024098359.1:0-108687 GCF_016545835.1 Crotalus tigris
TTGGGTGAAGAGGGATATGACATCGAAGCTCACGAGTAGGTCGCTGGGCTGTAGGTTTTGTTTCTTTATAATCTCTATAAACTGGAATGAGTTTTTACGTGTGAGGTGATGGATTCAGCATAGGGCTATAATTGTTTGGCGAGAAATTTGGCTAGGTTTTGTAGAGGTGAGCCTATGGAGCTGACTATAGGTCTGAGTGGGATTCCTTCCTTGTGTATCTTGGGGAGACCATAGAGTTTGGGGCATATGGATGATTTCTCTCTGGGGATGATTCTTTGCTGGATCTCTTCGCTAATGGGGGAGGCTTTTATTTTGGATCTGGTGGTTTTTTCCAGCTAGGTGGTGGGATCTGTATTTAGGGGTTTGTATGTGTGAGTCTTGGAGTAGGGTGGTTAATTTGGTTTGGTAGTCAGCATGTGTTCATAAACCACCGTGGCGTTGCCTGGTTCTGCTGGTAGGATTATTATGCTGGTGTCTTCGTTCAGTTACGTAGTGCTGTCTGTTCCTCTTTGGGTAGTTGCTTTGGGGGTGGCTTGCTGTACAGATGAGTGTTGGTGATTTCGAGTCTGGATTCTGTTAGCATCGTCGGGTTTTATTTTTGGTCAAGGCTGGCTTCAACTCCCATATAATGGTTTCCGTGGGGATGTGTTTGGGAGCGACTGCAAAGTTGAATCCTTTGGAAAGGACATTGGTTTCGGCTTTGGTGAGGATCCTATCTGAGATGTTATGCACTGTTTGTTTCATGTGTGGCTGTGAGGGAGGAGGGGTTTGTTTCTGGCGTTCTTGTAGTCTTCGGAGTTTGTTGTTGTGTGTATCTGTCTTGAGGGTGGTCTGTGTTTCGGCTCTCCAGACGGCGAGTTGTTTGGATTTGTCCCAAAGTGCGGGGTGGATCTTGTTGCTGAGTTTGAGGTGGAGTGTGAGGAGATCTTTGTTAATTCGGTCTAGGAGGAATCTTTTTGTGTGAAGTTCATTTCTGATTAGGGCCAATTCTGTTCTTTTCAGGATCCGTTTGGTGTCTGCAGAGTTGGAGTGGAATTTCAGTTGGAAACATGTGGGGATTAGATTTTGATCTCGGCAGTTGCGTAGGAATGCGAGGTCGCATAAAATGGAAGCTCTTTGGACTTCAAGTTTTTCATAGGTCCTGGTCAGATGGTGGATTTCCTCCCCGTAGAGGTTCGATATTTGTTTTCTGAGGTTTTCGCGGGTATTTGTATATAGGTCTTTGGTTGTTCGGGTTTTCTCCCTCGTAAAATTGGAAGTGTCTTGGCGACGTTTCGACGAAGTCCCATTCGTCATCTTCAGGCTGGTGCTTTCAGCTTCGTGCCTCGAGCAGCAGTGTGTGGTCTTGGCTGTTTCTTCCTTTTAACTGCCAGTGGAGGTATGAACTGATTGGGTGGGAGCTTGGCTGTGTTCTGATGGGGTGGAGGGGTGTTCTGATTGGTTAGGGGCTTGGCTGTGCTCTGATTGGCTGGGGGGTTGGCTGTGCTCTGATTGGCTGGGGGGGTTGGCTGTGCTCTGATTGGCTGGGGGAGTGTTCTGTTTGGTTGTGCTCAGGTTAGTCTGAGTTGCAGAGGGGTTTAAGATTTGGGCTGCCTTGCTATTTTCTGGCTTCGCGTTCGTGGTCGTGTCTCCTCTTCATGGAGGTGTCAGTTTGCTTCATGTATGGATTGGAGGGGTTTAAAGTGGCTAATGATGCAGCTGTGGTCTGGCTTCTGGTTTGTGGTCGTGCCTTGTCATCGGTGTGGCTTTGGGTTTGCTTTTTGCGTGGATGTGTGGTGGTAACATCCTGTGTGGTTTTTGTGAGTGTGGGTCTGGTATCATTTTTTGTGTTAGGGAGTCGTTTGTCAATAAGGGCGGTTTTCCAAATGGCTGGTAGGCGGGAGGTATCATCTCGCTTGTTCATGCTGTGTGGGCGTTGTTCTATCTCGATGGCTTCTCTGATTAGTCTGTTATTAAAATGTTCACTTTTGGCAATGGTTCTGGTATTTTTAAAGTCAATTTCATGTCCTGTGGCTTTAAGGTGTTGGACCAGGAAGATGTTGGTTCCTCTTTTTTGACTGAGTTCTTATGTTCTTCAATGCGTGCACTTATTCTTCTGTTGGTTTGTCCGATGTATGTGGTGGGACAAGTGGTGCATGGGATTTCGTATACTCCTTGATTTTCTAATTCAATTTTATCTTTGTGGTTTCTAAGGATGGTGGATATTTTTCTGTTTGTGCAGAATGCTGTTTTGATGTTGTGTTTATGGAGGATCTTACTGATTCTGTCTGTGGTGCCTTTTATGTATGGGAGGAGGGCTTTGCCGTTTTCTTGTTCTTTGTCTTGGATTTTAGTGAGGGTTTCTTTTTGGATTAGGTTTGTAATCTTATTTCTTTGGAATCCATTGGATGTTAGTACATTGGTGAAAGTGTGTAGTTCGGTTTTTAGGTGTTGTTCGTCAGCTAAACGTTTTATTCTGGAGATGAGTGTCTTGGCTACAGAGTTGATCTGTGCTGGGTGGTGGTGTGAGAGAGCATGCAGATAGCGGTTTGTGTGTGTTTTCTTCTGGTAGATGGTGTGTCCTAGGGAGCCATTGGATTTCTTGTAGACTAAGACATCCAGGAAGGGAAGTTGGTTGTTAGCTTCTGTTTCCATGGTGAACTGTATTTTGGGTGTAGGCTGTTGAGGTGTGTGAGGAAGTTGTCCAGTTTTTCTTTCCCATGTGGCCAGATTATGAAGGTGTTGTCTACGTATCTGAGCCAGAGTTTGGGTTTGTGATCCGATTTTTCTAGAGCTTGGGTTTAAAAGTGTTCCATGTAGAGGTTGGCAATGACAGTGAGAGGGGTGATCCCATGGGTGCTCCTTCTATGTGTTTGTATTTTTGTCCGTTATAGATGAAGTATGTTTGGATAGGCAGTGGTTGGTCAGATCTAGGATGTGTTTGGGGGGGGTGTATTTGTTTTGGATAGTTATCAAGGCTTCTTTGATTGGCATTTGGGTGAAGAGGGATATGACATCGAAGCTCATGAGTAGGTTGCTGGGCTGTAAGTTTTGTTTCTTTATGATCTCTAAGAAATGGAATGAGTTTTTTACGTGTGAGGTGATGGATTCTGCATAGGGCTGTAGTTGTTTGGCGAGAAATTTGGCTAGGTTTTGTAGAGGTGAGCCTATGGAGCTGACTATAGGTCTGAGTGGGGTTCCTTCTTTGTGTATCTTGGGAGACCATAGAGTTTGGGGCATCTGGATGATTTCTCTCTGGGAATGATTCTTTGCTGGATCTCTTCGCTAATGGGGGAGGCTTTTATTTTGGATCTGGTGGTTTTTTCCAGGTAGGTGGTGGGATCTGTATTTAGGGGTTTGTATGTGGAGTCTTGGAGTAGGTTGGTTAATTTGGTTTGGTAGTCAGATGTGTTCATAACCACCGTGGCGTTGCCCTTGTCTGCTGGTAGGATTATTATGCTGGTGTCTTCTTTAAGGTTACGTAGTGCTGTCTGTTCCTCTTTGGGTAAGTTGCTTTTGGGTGGCTTGCTGGTGCAGAGGATGTTGGTGATTTCGAGTCTGATTCTGTTGGCGTCGTCGGGGTTGATTTTAGTCAGGCTGGTTTCAACTCCACATATAATGGTTTCAGTGGGGATGTGTTTGGGAGCGACTGCAAAGTTGAATCCTTTGGAAAGGACATTGGTTTCGGCTTTGGTGAGGATCCTATCTGAGATGTTATGCACTGTTTGCTTCATGTGTGGCTGTGAGGGAGGAGGGGTTTGTTTCTGGCGTTCTTGTAGTCTTCGGAGTTTGTTGGTGTGTGTATCTGTCTTGAAGGTGGTCTGTGTTTCGGCTCTCCAGACGGCAAGTTGTTTGGATTTGTCCCAAAGTGCGGGGTGGATCTTGTTGCTGAGTTTGAGGTGGAGTGTGAGGAGATCTTTGTTAATTCGGTCTAGGAGGAATCTTTTTGTGTGAAGTTCATTTCTGATTAGGGCCAATTCTGTTCTTTTCAGGATCCGTTTGGTGGCTGCAGAGTTGGAGTTGAATTTCAGTTGGAAACATGTGGGGATTAGATTTTGATCTCGGCAGTTGCGTAGGAATGCGAGGTCGCATAAAATGGAAGCTCTTTGGACTTCAAGTTTTTCATAGGTCCTGGTCAGATGGTGGATTTCCTCCCCGTAGAGGTTCAATATTTGTTTTCTGAGGTTTTCGCGGGTATTTGTATGTAGGTCTTTGGTTGTTCGGGTTTTCTCCCACGTAAAATTGGAAGTGTCTTGGCGACGTTTCGACGAAGTCCCATTCGTCATCTTCAGTCTGGTGCTTTCAGCTTCGTGCCTCGAGCAGCAGTGTGTGGTCTTGGCTGTTTCTTCCTTTTAACTGCCAGTGGAGGTATGAACTGATTGGGTGGGAGCTTGGCTGTGTTCTGATTGGGTGGAGGTGTGTTCTGATTGGTTATGGGCTTGGCTGTGCTCTGATTGGCTGGGGGGTTGGCTGTGCTCTGATTGGCTGGGGGGTTGGCTGTGCTCTGATTGGCTGGGGGAGTGTTCTGTTTGGTTGTGCTCAGGTTAGTCTGAGTTGCAGAGGGATTCAAGATTTTGGGCTGCCCTGCCATTCCTTGGCTTCGCGTTCGTGGTCGTGCTTCCTCTTCATGGAGGGTGTCATTTTGCTTCATGTATGGATTGGGGGGGTTTAAAGTGGCTAATGATGCAGCTGTGGTCTGGCTTCTGGTTTGTGGTCGTGCCTCATAGTCAGTGTGGTTTTGGGTTTGTTTTTTGCGTGGATGTTTGGTGGTGACCTCCTGTGTGGTTTTTGTGAGTGTGGGTCTGGTATCATTTTTTGTGTTAGGGAGTCGTTTGTCAATAAGGGCGGGTTTCCAAATGGCTGGTAGGCGGGAGGTATCATCTCGCTTGTTCATGCTGTGTGGGCGTTTTTCTATCTCAATGGCTTCTCTGATTATTCTGTTATTAAAATGTTCACTTTTGGCAATGGTTCTGGTATTTTTAAAGTCAATTTCATGTCCTGTATCTTTAAGGTGTTGGACCAGGGAAGATGTTGGTTCCTCTTTTTTGATTGAGTTCTTATGTTCTTCAATGCGTGCACTTATTCTTCTGTTGGTTTGTCCGATGGGGTTTTGTGGTGGACAGTGGTGCATGGGATTTTCGTATACCCAAAATACAGCTCACCATGGAAACAGAAGCTAACAACCAACTTCCCTTCCTGGATGTCTTAGTCTACAGAAATCCAATGGCTCCCTAGGACACACCATCTACCAGAAGAAAACACACACAAACCGCTATCTGCACGCTCTCTCACACCACCACCCAGCACAGATCAACTCTGTAACCAAGACACTCATCTCCAGAACAAAACGCTTAGCTGACGAACAACACCTAAAACCCGAACTACACACTCTCACCAATGTAATAACATCCAATGGATTCCATAGAAATAAGATTACAAACCTAATCCAAAAAGAAACCCCCACTAAAATCCAAGACAAAGAACAAGAAAACGGCAAAGCCATCCTCCCCTACATAAAAGGCATCACAGACAGAATCAGTAAGATCCTCCATAAACACAACATCAAAACAGCATTCTGCACAAACAGAAAAATATCCACCATCCTTAGAAACCCCAAAGATAAAATTGAATTAGAAAATCAAGGAGTATACGAAATCCCATGCACCACTTGTCCCCCCACATACATCGGACAAACCAACAGAAGAATAAGTGCACGCATTGAAGAACATAAGAACTCAGTCCAAAAAGAGGAACCAACATCTTCCCTGGTCCAACACCTTAAAGCCACAGGACACGAAATTGACTTTTAAAATACCAGAACCATTGCCAAAAGTGAACATTTTAATAACAGAATAATCAGAGAAGCCATTGAGATAGAAAAACGCCCACACAGCATGAACAAGCGAAATGATACCTCCCGCCTACCAGCCATTTGGAAACCCGCCCTTATTGACAAACGACTCCCTAACACAAAAAATGATACCAGACCCACACTCACAAAAACCACACAGGAGGTCACCACCAAACATCCACGCAAAAAACAAACCCAAAGCCACACTGACTATGAGGCACGACCACAAACCAGAAGCCAGACCACAGCTGCATCATTAGCCACTTTAAACCCCCCCAATCCATACATGAAGCAAACTGACACCCTCCATGAAGAGGAAGCACGACCACGAACACGAAGCCAAGGAATGGCAGGGAGCCCAAAATCTTGATCCCTCTGCAACTCAGACTAACCTGAGCACAACCAAACAGAACATCCCCAGCCAATCAGAGCACAGCCAACCCCCCAGCCAATCAGAGCACAGCCAAGCCCCTAACCAATCAGAACACACCTCCACCCAATCAGAACACAGCCAAGCTCCCACCCCATCAGTTCATACCTCCACTGGCAGTTAAAAGGAAGAAACAGCCAAGACCACACACTGCTGCTCGAGGCACGAAGCTGAAAACACCAGCCTGAAGATGACGAATGGGACTTCGTCGAAACGTCGCCAAGACACTTCCAATTTTACGTGGGAGAAAACCCAAACAACCAAAGACCTACATACATATATATATATATATATATATATATATATATATATATATATATATATATACACATACACACACACATACACACACACAAACACACACAGGTAAAAAAAGGATATATGCAGTGTTATCTTCATTTTAGATGTCAAAAGGGTCTCTCTCTCTCTCTCTCTCTCCCTCTCTATCTGCCCTTGGTCTGCCACTCCTCTTCCCCCGCTCTCTTTCTTTCTCTCTCTCTCTTTCCTCTCTCTCTTTCTCTCTCTCTCTCTCTCTCTCTCTCTCTCTCTCTCCCCCCCCCCCTCTCCTATCTGCTGCTCACCTGACAAGCTTCAGGCTGTTGTCCAACAAGATCAGGGGTAGGCAACCTCGTCTATTTTATGACTCATGGACTTCAACTCCCAGAATTCCTGAGTCAGCCTAGCTGGGCTAGCTAGCTCTCTCCTGCCCTTCCTGCTTCCTGCAAAGACGCAGCAAAGGGAGGAGCTCTGTCCAGAAAGCTTTTCAGCTCCTCGGAGAACACTGTGAGTGCACTCTCTTTTTTCACACACACACACACACACACACACACACACACACACACACACAGAGAGAGAGAGAGAGAGAGAGAGAAGCAGGGAAGTGCAATTGCCTCTCTCTGTCTCTGTCTCTCTCTGCAAAGGCAGAGGAGGCTGGGAGCCACAGGGGAAGGCTCAAAGAGCCGCATGCGGCTCCGGAGCCGCAGGTTGCCGACTTGTGTTCTAGACAGTATAAAAAGAGAGCATGAAGAGCTTCTGATGCTTTTATTTTGCTACTTGAAAATGTGCTTCATTCTTCTAAAAATGTTATGTTGATAAAACATAAGAGAATACTAATGAAGAAAATCATAATATCTACTTTTTTTAAGAAAAGGGTTTATTTAGGCATAGCAAGAGCTATTAAAAGTTCATTGGGACATTTTTTCCTGAAGCTTAGGCCTCACAAAGGCCTAAATATCTACTTATATATTTTGTTCACAGGTACTATTCATGAAGTTTTATTTATTTATTTAATTTTAAACCATTGATTGATTTTTGATTATGTGACTCCTAAGAATCACACAGATAGCTTATTTTTATTATAATCTATACATAAATTAGTCTTTTAATTCTTCCAGGCTACACTTATCACCACTGAGTCCATGCATCTTGCTGCCATTCATCGTCTTCTCTTTCCTTCCACCTTTCTCAAAATTAGACCCTTCTCTATGGATCTAAATAGCATGTGTTTGAAGTTAGATAATCTGAGCCTGGTCATTTGCACCTCAAATGAGAACTCTGGGTTGATTTGTTTGATGGTCTATTGCAGTGGTTCTCAACCTGTGGGTCGGGACCCCATTTGGGGTCAAACGACCATTTCATGGGGGTCGCCAAACCATGCTGTCCGCCATTTTTTTCCCTTTTCCCTAGCTGTCCTACTCCCTCTTATTGGTGGCCACACCCACTTGGGGGTCACCACAACATGGGGAACTGTATTATGGGGTCACAGCATTAGAAAGGTTGAGAACCACTGGTCTATTGGTTTGTTTTCTAAGGCCATCATAGCTGCCTTACAAAATGCGAATCTGCAGCATATTTCTTGACTGTTTTTTCCTTTACTGTATATTAAAGCCTTCAATATCCTCAATAAATCTAGTCTAGAATGTTTAAATCCTCAAGACATATATCTAACATTTCCCATATCTGTGATATATTGAAATGCAATTCCAATTCCTGCTCATGCTACTTGGTTGTTACACCAAAGTATAGCTGGATTTCTAGATATTTCTATCCTTCTATGCTATCTACTTTTCCCAATTCCTTCCTTCTATTTTTAATGGAACTATGCAATCCAAATTCAGGTATGATTCTGTAGTGGGTACATGCAAAAAAACATGGATATTCACTCAGTTACTGAAGTTGAATAAATGAGAGGAAACATCTGATGATATGGTCCAGAGTTTTTGAAATTATGGATCTTAGAAAATGGGCTTCTCAATGTTCGTGACCAACATCACTTGTGGATATTCTTACCTGTCTCTTCTCGCTAGCTAAACATACTAGCAAGGAAACTTACTGCACGGGCACAAGATGCAAATGGATAAACTGATAAACCTTCTCACTGATAAACCTATAAACAGACATGAATGGTGGGAGCTCTATCATTCTTGTCTTACTTGATGCCTCAGCAATTTCTTCCTTCTAGGCCAACTGAAAATGTTCATAGTAGGATGTTATTTGAGTCTATTCTGTGGGGTGGGTGGGTAAAAATGTCCAGATTTGGATGACTCCTACTGTGCGGCTGTTGAGAAGAGTGGTGAAAAGATAACCCTTCATCCAGACCATTTGTGAGGGAGAGTGTTAAGTCCTCGAGTTAATGGCGAAAGAAGGGCATGCATTCTGTAGCCAACAGTTCTTTATTCTTCTTCTGCTCACTCCAACAACAACACAGAGGCTCGCAGGCCTGTCTCTAATATAAGGATTCCCGGGCAAAAAGGTTACAATGAGAAAATGGCGCGCTTTTGTGCCTTGCGCATGCGCACAGGCTGGCACCACTTAGTCTGGTCCCGGGCAGCTTGCAACAGCCCGGGACCATAGCAACGTCCCAAGCCTGCTTTTGCAGGCTCAGGACACAACACCCCTTCCCTCCAGATAAAGCTTACTCTATACACATATGAGACCTCTCTGAAGGGACGTGGTATCCTAATTCAACATTGAAATGCATGGACTGTGGATGTTACTCCAGGATCACACTTTTGTATGATACCGTGCTATCGTTTTGGAATTAAGGTGATTGACACTCACAATTCCAACTACACCATTGAGTTATACTATAGCTGCTTTGTTTTTTCCTTGACTTGACAGCAATGTCACAAACGCCTTAAGGTGTTTGGGTGGGTGTTTAACCCATTGCGACCTCCTCAGACCTTGGGAACACCCTTGGCTTCCCTGTGCAATTACTGGGGTTGAGTTGCCCCCTCTTTGCTGCCCTGGTGGTCCCTGTGACCTGGGTTCTGTTGCCTGGTCTGCTTGCTCACCCACCAGGCTTGGCAGACCAGGACTTTGCTCCTCCCTGTACCCGGTTGATCTGCCTGAATGTAGGCTGTCTGGACCCTCTGAGTCCCACCCAGTATTTCGTGGGCTTGTTGTATTCTCCAGGTCCACAATGGACCTATCTTGGGAACAAGTCCCTCACTCCCAAGCCCAGTAGAAGGGTTGTCCGGGGTAGCTATGGTGCCCCAATACCTATTGCCCCCCATTCTGTGCTGGAGGTACCAGAATCAGGATTCCCCTCTCTGACTACCCCCTTTTCCATTGATTTCCTTCTGGGAAATTGCAGAATTGGGCCAGTTTCCTTGGGTGGATGCCAGTTCTTTTGTAGACTTTGGATTGTTTGGATACTCCCGGTTATTCTCCCTGTCTGGAGTGCTGTAGTGTGTTTGTGAATTAATGAATAATCATATGCTGACAAAAAAATAGACCACCTCAGCATTCAAGGGGAAATAATATGAGGGGTTTGTTTGTTGGTTGTAAACAACCCCAGCAGAGGCTTATGGTCTGTGTAGACCGTGAAATGTTGGCCATATAAAAAAATCATGGAATTTCTTAATTCCCCTACTATGGCCAATGCTTCCCTGTCTATTTGAATGTAATTATGCTCAGCAGAAGATAGAGTCTTGGAGTAATATGCTACAGGAACCTGAGTTCCATCAGCCCTCAAATGGCTAAGTACAGCTCCCACCCCATAAAGAGATGCATCACAGGCGATGCAGACAGGTAATTTTTCATTGAAATGTGCAAGCATATCATTGGATGTTAGCAAGGCCTTGACCTCATTGAAGCTCTTTTCGTGGACTTTGGTCCACTGCCAAACTGCCTGCTTGTCTAAAAGCCTATGTAGTGGTTCTGCTACAGCAGCTTTGTGAGGTAGGAAAGCGTTGTAAAAATTGAAGAGACCGAGGAAAGCCTGCAGTTCACTTTTAGACTTAGGGCTAGGAGCCTGCTGTATAGCCTTCAATTTAGATTCAGCAGGGTGAATACCTTGGGCATCTATTCTGAATCCCAAGAAATCTGTAGAAGTGACTCCTATCTTACACTTATCTTTTTTTAGTTTTAGGCCTGCTCTTCGGAAACTAAGCAAAACAGCCCTTAATCTCTCTGCTAAATTCTGAGTAGATTCTCCAGCAATAAGGACATCATTGAAATAGGGGCAAACTCCAGGGATACCCCTAAGTGTACTCTCCATGACACTTTGGAATATGCCAGGGGCTACATTTACCCCAAATTGCAGTCTTTTGATCTTGAATGCACTCCTATGCTTTACAATGGTCTGTGCTTCCGCAGCTGCTTCATAAACGGGTAACTATTGATATGCCTGTGCCAGATCAAGCTTTGCAAAAACTCGCCCCCCTTTGAGGGAGGCCAAAATATGGCTGACTACTGGTACGGGGTATGCGTGCTGTTGCAGTGCCTTGTTTAGTGTGCACTTGTAGTCTGCACATATGTGTATGTCCCCATTAGCCTTGAGAGGCGTGACTATGGGGGTTTCCCATGGACTTGAATCTACAGGCTCTAAAATACCTTGCTGTATCAATTTATCCAGCTCAGCATCAATTTTACCTTTTAGTGCAAAAGGTACTCTCCTAGCTTTAACCCTAGTGGGTGTGATGGTAGGGTCAAGCCTCAATGAAACTGGAGGACCCTTGTAGGACCCAAGCTGTGGACTAAACACATCTGCAAACTCCTCGCAGACTCCTGCTAGGCCCAATGTTTGCAAATATTGCAGCCCAGTAACTCCGGATTCCCAAGGCCTCAAACCAATCGAGTCCTATAAGACTCGTTCGTTCACCCCCAACAACCAACACATCCAATAGACCTTCAAAATCCTTGTGCTGCACTGTAAGGGTGGCCTCCCCTTTACACACACCTTGGAATTTTGAAAGTCTGTTAAGATTATGTTGGATGGCCTAAGTTTGGCTTGGAACCCACTGCTGTTGCAAATCTTCCTAAATGTATGAATGGAAATGATTGAAAGAGCGGACCCAGTGTCCAGCTCCATGACCAAAGGGACTCCTTGCAACCTCACCTTAAGTGACAGCTTCTTTTTAAGTGGTTTGTGTGTGCCTGTTCTGCAAATACTTCTGCGCAACACGCAGAAACCCACTCTGTTTTGGCTGGGGACCCTGGTACCTTTCAGACACAATTCTTCTCGAGGTTGTACCTTCTGGCGACCCAGACAGATGGATGCTATGTGGCCTTGCCTGCCACACGCTCTGCAAATGGCGGAACGGAACCTGCAGTCGGCTCTCTTGGTGACCTCCACACCCAAAGCATTTGGACGCAACTGGAGCTTTTTCTTTGCTTTCCTTCTGTTTTCTTTCCATGGACTGGTAAAGACGATCCACCTCTTCTTCAGGATCTTCCTCCAAGCCTTCTTGGACTCCCTCATGGTGCACAGAGACTGCTTCTGGGTTTTTCCTGATGGGCCACATGTTCTTGATCGCCCCACCTGCTGCCTCTTCAGCCGTTACCTTTCTCAAAGCATCTTGGAATGAAATATCTTCTTTTGCAAAGAGCCTCTGTTGTAAGTCTCTGTTCCTTAAACCGCATACAAAACGGTCTCTCAGCCTTTCTTCCAAATCTTTAAATTTGCAGGATTTGGCTGCTCTTCTCAAGGCTGCAATGAATTCCTTGGCTGATTCACCTGCCCTCTGGTCCCTCTGTTCAAACGTGTGTCTCCACGCAATGACAGACATCTTGGGCTGGAAATCTTCTTTTAATAGCTTCTTTAAGTCTGTGTATGTTACAGACTCTAGAGGAGCAGGAGCCGCCAAATTTTCCGCAATTTCAAACGCGTCCTGACCACAGACACACAACAGAGTTGCAGCCTTCAAGCCATCTTCTCTAACTTGATTCACCCTAAAGTAATTTTCTACTCTAGCAACATAGGACTCCCATCTCTCTGGGTGAGCAACGTCGAATTCGGACAAATGCCCTATCTTCGCCATCTTTGCTTCTATGTCCAGGAAGGAGTCAATCAGCCGAGCTTACCTCCAGCAATGCTGTACTGGCAGGCCAGATGCTGAATTTAATGCCATCTTCCCTTCCTCAAGGACTCCCTGGGTAAGTTTTACAGCTTTTCTTCTTTAAGCTTGCAAGCAATCCCACCTTCATCGCCAGTGTTAAGTCCTCGAGTTAATGGCAAAAGAAGGGCATGCATTCTGTAGCCAACAGTTCTTTATTCTTCTTCTGCTCACTCCAACAACAACACAGAAGCTTGCAGGCCTCTCTCTAATATTTGGGCAAAAAGGTTACAATGAGAAAATGGCGTGCTTTTGCACCTTGCGCATGCATGCAGGCTGGCGCTGCTTAGTCTGGTCCCGGGCAGCTTGCAATAGCCCGGGACCATAGCAATGTCCCGAGCTTGCTTTTGCAGGCTCAGGACACAACAGAAAGTGTGACCATCTTTTATTTTGTATTAATTTTATTGTAATTTCTTTGATTGTTGTAAACCTTAGAGTTGTTGGAAGTTGGGTGGCATACACATTTATTGTTATATGAAATCACAGCTGCTAGTACTTTAGCTGGTGTTGACCTGCATACTCATCAAGTTCTTCTCAAAAACCTATGGTCAAAATGTATTGATGCAGTATATTCCAAGCAGCGTGTATCTTTTGTAATTGATATATGGAAATTTTGTCAATGCTCATAATTTCTAAGTGCCATCCAATTATTATTGCATAGTCAGCCAGACATTTACACTGTATTTGGTAATTTATTCACCTATCAATGATCTGGGATAGGCAGATGTTGATATTTGTGTTAAATATCATTGCAGAATATTGTTGTTACTGTTCTAAGTAAAGCCAGTCTTTTGCAGTTGACTGATAATGATTTTGTCAATGCTGATAGTGTTCAATTGATGCTCCAAATGTTTTGGAATTGCACCCAAGGCACACTTTGGTACTGTCTTTATTTCTCTTGCCACAGTCATTCTACTTCTATTTGCAGGTCTTTGTATTTTGTGCTTTTCTCCTGTTCTTTCTCTTCTATTCTGCTGTTTGTCTCTTTCTTCAACTTTCCTGCTCTTAGCCATTTCCAGATCTTGTTGTTATCTGCTTTGCCTGCTAGTTATGTGTGTGCATACTGGCTATGTAATACTTTGCCTTGCCATGATTATTTTATTATTATTTCAGTTCTTTTTATACCCTTGTTTTATATTTCTTGATTACACTGGCTTTGATTTCCATGTGTTTAATGTTATTTGTTTTTAAAATGTCCTCATATTTGTAACTATGCTGTGATGTAAGAATTCTCAGTTTGTTTCCATCTGCCATTTCAATTCCAACACTTTTAACCATTTTCCCTTTGTTTACTACTAATGACGCATACTTATCCAACTAAAAATCCATGGCAACCTCATTGCTATAAATGTTGAAGTAGGGATTCCATTTCTAATTGTGATTTTTCGTATAGTTTTATCCATATAAAGCTGACATATCATGCTTTGTTCAAAATTATTATTAGTGGAATAAAAGTGTCAGGAAATCTAGATAGTCCTCTTCTTTTATTAACTTGGCCAGTTCTTTCAATATTATCAGTTGTGTTTTTCACTAAACTCAAGGTCTTTGAAACAGATTACCAGAAACCGAGGGTGGGCTGAAATAAATGGAATCTTATCTGTTGTTTCTTGCTATATTTAGATGTGGTTCTACTGCTTTTAAATTTCTTGTAATATAGTTTTTTTAAAAAAAGTGGGATATAAAGCTAAAAACATTAGCCACATTATTATCTTTATTGAAGATGTTTATTCTGAATAAATCTCTATTCTGATGTCCTGTTTCTTTTCCTCCCCGAATGGTTATATGTGAAAAAAAAATAATGTACTTTAAATAGATCCAGAAATAAACTTAACAGATGGTGTAAAGGAACAGCAATATGCAACAATTTCTCACATCTATAACTGTTATAGTTTTGGGGGAAAATGCAACAAACCAGAAATTTGTCTGTTGTAACTGAATGTAAAAATTCAGATTCAAAAATGCATTGCCACCAGCATACATAGAGTAAAAGAAAAAAGAAAATACAGAAACTAATAATAGCACTTTCACATTTCTTTTTTCTTTAGAGGGAATGCAGTGAACATGATATACAAATGTTAGAACTATGATTGTAACTCCTACATAACTTCCATACCCACAAATCTGAATAAATATTTTACCAATTTACAGTGACTATACAAATTATCCTAATCTTGAGACTGTTATCATAAATTGTCTGATTTTTATTTAAATGCAAATTACCCTGCTTTCATTATAACACATATATTTCCTCTGTTCAGACTTTTAAAAATATAAATGTTCCTAATGTAAATCTTTTTTCAAATGAATCTATTGCTGTTTGTATAGAACTACTAATAAGTTTGATTTTCAATGGTTATTTGGTAACTTTGGTAGAAATAAACATTAATAATCTGACCCGAAGTTGCACTTCTAAGTTCACTAGGAAGAGAAGAATGCCCAAATCTATTGCCAATGAAATTGTTAATTTTCCTATTAAAGAATTAAAACACAGGGAAACAGAATCTGGCTAAATATAATCAAAGCCTTCTAAAGTTCTAAACTTTATGGAAGTTTGTGGGCTACTCTTTGTTTGAGAAATATAAGTAAAAGTTGGATGGCTGCCATCTGTCAGAGACGTTAAAGTTTCATTGATCATCCTGAAGATGAAGTTGAACAGATCAGGGATCTTCAAACTTGGCCCTTTTATGACTTGTGAATTTCAACTCCCAGAATTCCCCAGCCAGCATGCCTGGCTGAGGAATTCTGGGAGTTGAAGTCCACAAGTCATAAAAGGGCCAAGTTTGAAGATCCTGAACTAGATGATGAACAAAGAACCTTCTATGTTATATAATCATTTGAATGACGTAAAATGTGTAGGAACAAACTTTTTGTTAGCTTGGAAAACTGGAAATCTAGAAGACCCTATTATTATATCTGGATGGCAGTTTTATATAAAGTCCATATTTGCAAAGGTCATTTAATTAAAATAAAAGACCCGAAATGAAAGACATTTTTGTGTGACAAATAATTAAAATGATTTGCCAGCATCTGCTAATCCCAAATTCCTTGTTGTGTGTCATGTTGTACGAAGCTACATTGCTTTCTGCTTTGTTCTTTAAATGCAATTTATACTCTACTCCCTGAAAAGGTTTAATATTCAACCTGTTTTTTCACATTGTTTTAATAGATTTTTGACATTTCTAGACTGGCATGTAGAATAAAAAAAAATTAACAAAATTTCAAGAATTAAAGATTCGTACTTTATAGTTTGAAGCAACTTTGACACAAGAGCCTAAAAAGGCATCTTTTTCTTTGAAGATTGTTAATTCCGTAGGATTTATTTATCTATTAGCCCAAATAAACAGACCACATTGCATGTTACAGATCATAATCTACTGTTGTGGCCCTGTGGGAGATTGCTAAAATAATTTTACAGTGATTGGCCTAAATCATCTGGATGTCCTTCTAATCCTAATGGGAATATTAAATCTGTGTCTTCGTACTCCTGGTCCAGCCATTTACATTACACTGATTCTCATCACAGAATCTGTTGTCTAACAGTTTCCCTCTTTATTTTTTTTATTCCATTCAGTTGTGTACAATTCTCTTTAGACAAGTGCTTGAAGTTTCTTGGCAAGATTTTGTGGTTTGCCATTACCTTCTTCCCAGACCTAAGCGACTAGCCCAAAGTCTTCCAACTGGCTTTGTGTCTAAGCCAGGACTAGAACTCACGGTTTCTCAGTTTCTAGACTGATGTCTTAACACTACTTCAGGGGTGTCCAACCTTGGCAACTTTCCCCATGACTGGCTGGAAAATTCTGGAAGTTGAAGTCCACAAATATTAAAATTGCCAAGGATGAACACCCTTGCACTACACCAAAGTGGGTAATTATAATTTTTATTGCACCAATAAGATAAAGTTTCAAGCAGAAGGGCTAGGGCATAATTTGTTTCATTGGAGAGAAAACTGGTTCTTGTAGAAGCAACATAAAGAAAAATCACTGATGTTTCTCCCCAGTTGAAAATATCACTGGAGCAAAACTAAAGGATATGGCAATTATGAAACATCCTCCTGCCGTCTATAATTTAGCTGTCCTATTTTAGAAAGCTACAGATAGATGATCTTGATTCATTGTTGACAATAATCTTGAATTTTGAATCTCAGGCAGCAATTTTAAGCAGCTTGTTGGGACAGAGAGGTTAGTTGCCTTCTTTTCCATTGTTCTTGTTACAAAAAAAATTGGCTTAAATTACACAAAGTCAGATCTGATTTAATAGGAAGAGTAATTTGACAGTGCAACCAATTGCCTCCAAAGTTCAGGGATTCCCTTTTAATAGATGGGCACATGACAGACTAATAATCATCCCCATCTGAAGACTTAAACTGCCCTTTTAAATGCTAAGATTTTAAGCAAAGACATCTGTAGCAAGCCATCTTTTTATCCAAATGATAAAATGTGCATCGTGGCATCACTTTGAATGTAATTACCGTAGGTGTGACAACATAAGGTGTGTTGTATCTAGCTATGGTTACTTATGAATCTAATTTATTTTCTATACTTCTGCAGGTTTAATAAAATCTTTATTCTTCAAAATATCTTGTTAAGTACTAATCATCAATATACTTAGTGCTACACATATTATCAGTAATTATGTATCAATTAATTTTATAGATGGCCTCCCTCATTAAAAACACATTTCATTTTCCTGCCACCCAGTCATGTGGATGTGAAGAGAAAGTGAATTAGATTTCTTAGCAATTGGACCATTTTTTACTATTTCATATAATATGGGCAGTTATTATAAATTTGAAGCACTGGAGCTTCTGTAAGATAAGTAGACAAAAATATTTTACAGTTACATAATCATAGAGGAAAGTTCAGATCTAATATTCTACATTTTTATCAAAATGCAAGACTTTAGGATTCATTTTTAAATGGGCTTAATATGGTATAGCGACATGCAAAAAAGTATTTTCTTACATTAAAGGTACAGTAACATTATGGACATCGATGATGGCATGGAGAATTTCATACTAAAAAGATGGCAGGTAATGTTATTTGCAATAGAGAGAAGGACACTCTTATTCAAGATACTTGTATCATTTTTAAATCAAGGCCATCTTTTTCTCAGTGGTAAACGTGAAATGTTTTTAAAGGCCAGACTTAGCATAAAATCTATTGGTTGCTATGGATACCACTTACCACACAGGACTGCGCTCTATGTTTGACTCTGTGATTTTTCTCTATTCAGAGGTTCAGCATTGTCAAAAAAAACAACAACAACCCTCCCCCCAGTTGTTTATCTCAAAGTTCATTATGGGAATAGGCAATACAACGTTATTCATAAGTGTAGGTAACAGTAATATCTTAAATCACTTGAGCACTGATCTTGAATATTTGACTCTTTTGAAATAATTAATGCAAATTTTGTTATTAAGGCAATGAAAAGAATATGATTTAGGATGTAAACCAAATTCTTGGAAGCTGGATTACATAACAAGGTACCTTTTTTACTTCATATAGGACACTCAGGAACAGTGATGTGGAAAGAATAACACAAGTGTAATCGACCACAACTTTGTGCCTGAGGTGTTTTCTCACAAAGCAAAATGTGAGTTCAACAGTTAACATCCACCAAGTAATTCATGTTGAATTATTCAATACTTTCTTTTGCATCAGGTATCTTTGGAGTTGAAAGCATTGGGTTCTGATTAGAGAGGCAGAGATTTAACTGGCTACAAATGTCAGAAACATATACATATGCTTTTCCTCAAGCATTTGCTTAATTAGCAAGATATAAATATTCAGGCTTTATTCCACTCTGGGTTTCTCTTTCCTCCAAACTTCCACTTCGTTGCGTAAAGGGATAGGATCCATTGAGACACGGAAGGAGAGCTAGGAGGAGCTACCTGGCTTTTGTCTGAAGTGAGCTTGTCACTTTTCAGGTTCTGCCTGGGAGGCAAAATCAATAGGACTTACTACATTACCTAAGGGGGTCTTTACTGATCGATTGTAGTAGCTTTGCTGCTCATTTAACTATAACAATGAGGTGTAACGTCTAATGAAGGGAGGAACGTGTGAGCATGCTAAAAGCATGCTCTTCTGTTGAGCCTTCTAGAAACAGTCTGTGAACATTCCCTATGGAAATTAAATATACAAATTATATGCTCAACTTTGTAATTGTTAAAAATACTTAAGGACTTCTAGTGTTATTTCATTGGATGATGGCAGGGAAAAGGCAAGGGGTAACCTCTTCTTTTGGGTCCCATCTGCATACTGTTGTAATTTTTTTGCCCAATGTTTTGTCATTTAAATCAATGGCCCAATAAATAAGAATATGTGGAAAAAAACTAAACAAACTGAAAACTCATGGAAGTACATTTTTACACATTAGCTTTACCACGTTGGAGGAAAAATATAAATACATTTGATTATTTCAAATATGACTGAGGATGGGATTCTCTCTGGTAATCTTACTATAGATTAGTATTCTTGTTGATAAATTCACACTGACAAAATCCAAGTGAAAGTCCCTGACATGGTATTGATTTTACAAAGTAATGTTTATAAAATGTTTAGGAATGTTTCCATTCTGAGGCCTCCTAAATGCTGACAAAATAATTTGTGTGGCTTTTCCATTTCCCCCTCTTTAACAGGTTGTTTCTAATAAGGAAAAAATAAATAAGGCAGTGGTGAAAAAAAAGTAAAAATTAATTAATGCAGCCAGAGGGTTTCCACAATGGAACTATTCTCTGAAAGCATTATAAAACACTGGATCTTTTTCACCTGCTTTATTTATTTGAGTACATTGAATTGTTTCCAATATTTTAGTTTCATAGTAGGATTCCTGTTTCACCAGAATAAATACTGGAACAAAATCTGTTAATAATCAGTACTGAAGACATATAATTAAAATAAACAGGATAAAATCCAAAGGGAACACAAAAATAAAATTTCAGTGTGTGGCTATTGTTTGGCTCCTCAACAATTTGCAGATGCTCTAATCTTGTTAATCTCAAGTATGTACTATTTCTACTATGCATCCTAAGAAACTTAGGTAAGCAGAAATCCTTTTAAAATGTGTGAGGTCAAATAATCCCATGTAGTGAAAATTAATTAGAAAAGATAGGAAACTTTACAGAGAAGTGGAGTATTCATATTATATTTGAAGGAGTTGAAGGCATGCTCCAGGGGCAAAAAGGAGCAAGGCCCCTTTAAGGAAGAGATGGCAGAGACACGATCAGAAAAAGGAAAGGAGGAGAGGTTGTCATGCAGGAATACAAGCTAATTTGAGGGCTAATCCACATGGAGCTCCGTTTCCATCTGTCCTGTTTGCCATCATTCACTCCCTAGAAACTAAAATGGATGTTCAGAAACTTGAGCTGGTCCCAAACAAGAAGTGTATATCGGAGGTGGTGACCCTTTGAGAACTGTATGCTACGAAATTTGATTTTGATGTATGCCGATTGGTGTACATTCAAAGTCACAATAAAGTTGTTGTTGTTGTTATATTCTGGTATGAAGGAGAATCCTATTTTAAGTTTCAGTAATGTTCTTTTATATTTCTATTGGCTAGACAATGATTTCAATATATGAGTTTTTGTTGATTATAATCCATATTATCCTATACAGAAATCTGATAAGTGTTAACTCATAGGGCTATATTAGATTTCAAACAAGAGTTTGAGTCACTGATGTTGATGTTGTTATTATCTATTCAGTCGAGTCTGATTCTTGGTGATTCTATGGGCTAGGTCTCTCCACATCTTCCGATCTTGCACTGTTTCTGGCTGATGTCAGCCTTGATGGTGTTCTTTGATGGCCTGGTTTTCTTTTATTGCTAACTGTTCCCAACATAATTGCTTTCTTCAATGAATTCTCCCCCATGACATGGCCAAAGTAAGTGAGATACAGTTTAATGATTTTGCTTTTAGTGACATATGTGGTGCTATGCGCTCCAGTACTTGCTTGTTTGTCACCTTTGCTGTCCAAGGAATACATAAGAGGCTTCTCCAGCATCACAGCTCAAATGAGTCAATTTTCTTTCTGTCTTGCTTTTTTAAAGTCCAACTTTTCACAACCATGGATAGCTATGGGAAAATAGAATGAGCTAACCTACCTTTGGTTACCCAGGCTGATGTCCTTGCTTTTCCATATTCAGCCTATGTTAATCATTGCTGTGTGACTCAGTGTAAACCAACATATCCGGTATGGGATTCTGTTGTCTCAACATGGTTAATAGGTTTGTGGATACTCTTAGTCTGACTCTTCAGTTGAGAACTGTCTGGCTTGGGTAATCCTCCTGATATACTTCCTAGTAGTATACCTCCAACATAGCTCTCAACCTTAACAGAACACACAAACCCCTCTCCGATGACAAGGGGATATCCATATGGAGAGGGTTTCAAGCATTGTCTTCCTGTAATTGCAACTCATTTTTGTTAATGTGCTGATAGCACAGTAGTTAGAAAGCAGTATTGCAAGCTGACTCTGCCCACTGCCAGGAATTTAATCCTAACCGACTTAAGGTTGACTCAGCATTTCATCTTTCCCAGGTAAAATGAGGAGCCAGATTGTTGGGAGCAAATGCTGACTCTGTAACCACTTATAGAGTGCCGTAAAGCACCATGAAGCAGTAGGTAAGTCTAAGTGCTATTGCTATTATTATTAGCATCTTATTAGAATCTCATCTTATTAGAAAGCTGAAAGCAGCTAAGTGGAAAATGAACTCTGTCTCTGGTGTTTGGATTTTGCAACTTGAAGTCCATATGGGGGAAATCAATTGGCAATTAGTTGCCCAAATAAATTCTCTCGGAAATCCCTATAGAAACAAATGGAAGAATAGGAAAAATTGAGAGGGTGAAGCCCACAAAATTGGAAATAAAACATCCGAAATCAGACCAGATTGCTATTAAAACTCTGCAAGAAATCTCAATAGAAGGGATGGTCAAAAAACAACATCACTTATCATGTGTGAATGGTAGTCATACATAATGATTGAAAACCCTGGAGTTGCAGTAAATGCACCTTCTGGACTGCAAAAATCCAGATGATGACTTGGTGAAAGCAAAATGAATTTTCTGTTGTATGGATTTCTGCAGCCAAGATTGGTATCCCTATTTTGTTCTTCATTAAAGAATGCTACTTTTTAAAGGCTTCTTTGTGAACCCCCAAAAAAGTGCTACAACTAATTAAGATTAATATGTGTTTTGAAGAATCACTTTCTTTTTTCAGGATCTTTTGAAAGACTGAAAAATATCAGTCAGAGAAATTATGCTTCCTCTCACCTGACATCCAAAGCCTGTCTTACCATTTCTGAAGCACACATAATGCTATTAACCATCATTTTATGGCTATCTTTTTTTGGAAAACCCTTGTGTTACTGCAAAAATATCCTTAATAGATCAATTTCTTTTCTTCCAGTTAAACACAATTGAATCACTGACATAACAGTAGAGAAACTCACTTGAATGCTTGCTAACAATTGATTCAGAAATACAGGTTATCATTGGAAATAAACATATCCCAGGTGAAGAATAACATTTTTCCTAGTTAGTGACATAGTAAGAAATACCCTGAAAGAAAAATGATAATATTAATTTGCTGAAGAGAGAAAATATATACTGCATTAGACAATTTAAACTTTTTTTCCAGCTTGAATTTAATAAGACACTATAGATTTCTCGCCCTTTCAATACTTCTTTTTTTCCAATTAGATTATCAGCCAAAGATATCTTAATACAGCAGCAGTATATATAGCCAGCACAGAATTTGGATCCTGCAGGTGACTCTTTTGAAATGAATCATAGCAATAGTGAAGTCTAAATTATATTATTTATGCTCCCAGACTGTTTGTTTGTTTTACTTAAAATGTGTATATAAACTTGAATATGATTAAATGACAAGAGAAAATGCATTCAATTGATAAGTCAGTTGACAGAATGAGATAGCCTATTCTAAGACCAAGCAAAATTTAGCAATTTCTTAGCTTTACCTCTTCCAATTTTATCCTCTTTCATGTTCAAACATCACCAAATGATGATTGTCATTTGCCACAACTTCAGACAGTCACAATATAATCCAATGTATGCATTCTCAGAAGTATGTGCTCCTACATTCTCTGTGGGAAAGAACTTAGTTCATATTAGCATGTAAAGTTAGTTAATTTCAAAGTTTTGAAATAAGGTATCAAGAGGAAGATATCTTATTTACATTTTGGGGGCAACTGGTCTCTGCAGTAGACAAGGATGGGGTTTTCTGACTGTGTTTCCCTTGGATATTATTATTATTTTGCAATCCAAATCAGACCTATTTTAAAACTTACCTTTGCAATTACGTATTGCTTTCCATCTTGGAATAGAAGACATAAAAACAGGAGAGAGAAATTGAGGTTTCACTTGGGATAGACCAAGTGTATGTAAGTAGGACAAATCAGGCAAAACATCCTGGTTATCAGGCCTGTTCCTGATTTACCAAGATAAGGTATCAGAGCAATATCATCACAAGGTTTGGAACCCACTTCACCAGATTTAGGGCAGCTACCTGAGTGTTTAGGTGGGAGCTGTCTAACAGCCTATTCAGGCCATTAGCAGATGGAGATTAGGGACATAATAATAATAATTAATAATAATAATAATAATTCCATCCTGCGACGATACCTGTAATACCATCAAACATCCACATCTGCCTATCCCAGGTCCTGGGTAAGGACTTGATTGGTAGACAAAATGCCAAATCCAGTCTGAACATCTGGCTGACTGTGCGATGATCCATAATAATAATAATAATAATAATAATAATAATAATAATAATAATAATACCATCAAACATCCACATCTGCCTATCCCAGGTCATGGATAAGGACTTGATAGGTAGACAAAATGCCAAATCCAGTCTGAACATCTGGCTGACTGTGCGATATCCATAATTAATAATAATAATAATAATAATAATAATAATAATAATAATAATTAAAGTTGGGAGGGATCTTAGAGGTCATCAAGTCCAGCCCCCTGCTCAGGCAGGTAATCCTATACCATTTCGGACAAATGGCTGTCCAGTTTCTTCTTAAAAACTTCCAGTGTTGGAGCATTCACCGCTTCTGGAGGCAGGTTGTTCCACTGGTTAATTGTTCTAACTGTCAGGAAATTTCTCCTTAGTTCTAGGTTGCTTCTCTCCTTGATTAGTTTCCATCCATTGCTTCTTGTCTTGCCCTCAGGCGCTTTGGAAAATAGCTTGACTCCCTCTTCTTTGTGGCAGCCCCTGAGATATTGGAACACTGCTATCATATCCCCCCTCGTCCTTCTCTTCATTAAACTAGACATACCCGATTCCATCAACCGTTCCTTATATGTTTTAACCTCCAGTCCCCTAATCATCTTTGCTGCTCTTCTCTGTACTCTTTCTAGAGTCTCAACATAAAATACTATATTTTAAATACAAAATACATATCAATGCTATTCCACTGACATATTTTTCCCAACATACAAAAAGCACCTTTCATGGAAATTTGGATACAGTTTATGCCATAGCATTGTTCACCGAGCCCCTAAGGATGCAGACAAATTATTAAGATCTCATTTCATCCTAGACGACAATCTACACACCCCATGGCTAGGTATGGCACCTTTCTTTGCTAAATGAGCAGCATTATATTTAACTTACTTTTTTTCAGAGACAAAAAGTTATTAAACAACTACATAACATGTTTCTATTATTTGAAAGCTACTCCTTGTTCATTACGTAAGTGCTAAGAAAGAATTGGGCTTTTTAAAAAGTGATTCCATAGTAGTTTCTCATTATTCTGTGGGTAGCCAAAGATTTTTGAAAATAGATGTCATCAAAGGACTCAATAAATTTAGTACAAAAAAATAAAGCAAAACCCCTAAAAATATTTCGCTATGCAAACCCCTAAAAATATTTCACTATGCAAACCGCTGTAGGAAAAATATGATGAAAACATAATTCAACCTAATTTTGAGTTAATTGAATATTTGGTTTCTATTATGCATGTGGCTCAATGGTACTTCTGTAAGTTTGACCTTTGAAAATGAAGTTAGATTACCCCCTTTTTTCCAGCTCTCTGTCATGTGACTTTGAGAAGAGAATTAACAGATTTATTATTTATTATCTAAGTAGCTAAGGACATGAAATAAACCTAAACAAAGGACTGTAAATTTCAATAAATTTTGTAAAGCAAAAAGTTACTTAGATCAGAGTTGTTAAGACAATACTGGTATTAGTATAAACAGTTGTACATTATAGGCAATGAATGTGGTAGGATAAAATATTTGTCCCGTCTTCTAATAGTGCTATTGCTACTAGAAGTACAACTTCAATTTTAGTGAAAATTACTCCAAGCATCTGGAATTAGTTTGGAGACTTCAACTTTTGAAAAATGCTACTATTCTTCCAGATAAATCAAATCTTTCTGCCTATATGGATAACTAAGTTCTCTCCCACAGAGAATGTAGGAGCACATACTTGTGAGAATGCATACTGTATTTACCATACCATTGGAAAGGAAGAAAATAGAGCTTGTTTTTGAACATCTTGAATGACCTTACTCAGCAGTTTTATGAAGATATTAATCAGCATTGGGCTATAATAGAATGTAAGGATTAAGATGGAATCCCAAGTGCAAGAATCATTGAGTTGAGCAAAAATGATATGCAGCAATTTCTTCAGTGACAAAAGCTTATGGATTAAATATATTATGCTCAGGCAGTTTTCTCTGAATAACTAATAGCAATTTTAAGCAAAAAGTTAGGTTCTACTTGCTTTTTACTTTGTATCATTTTCATAAATACACCCCTATGACTGCTATTTAAATTGTTAAAAAAATATTTATAAGACCATCTGTAAATATTTATATAATACAACCATGCTTCAATATAGAACTTTCTGAATGTATGTATTATTTGAGAAAATAATCATATTTTATTGATGTTTTTAATCTTTGACAAATGTTTTTGCACACTCTGATTTATTTTTACTCTAATGACACCCCTGTGTCTATTCTTAACTATGGTTAAACCAATATATTAAATAAATATTCCCCTGAGCTCAGTTTTTGATATTGTATGTTTTTTTTAATAAGGAGATGGCTAGTCATTGATTTTTTCTATAGTGTTTCTTTGGCTTCTCAGTCTGATCTACAGATATGAGATTTCCTACTATTCCCTGCAAGATCTTACCTATTTAGCATTCATGTTCAAGCAAAATCAGACACCTGTTAGACACCTAAATGAGTAAACAATTTAAGTTAAAAGGAAAACATTAACTTTGTCTTGGAAAATCCATGGATTTTTTTTAAACAAATATTTTATTGAGTTTTATTAGGGTAACAAGGGAATAGGGTCAACAAAGGTAAAACAAAGGGAGACATACAAAAGGGTTAAACCAAAGGAAGGGGGAAAACACAAAAGTGGGATTAATCCCACAAAATAACATCACTTCAGCAAGTAAACCCATCTGGGTATACATATTAAATCTTAAAGATTACTCTAGTATTAAACAGCTTTCAATATAGTCATGTAAATAACAAGTTAGTCAATATATTAATTTTACTAATTAACAATGCTTAATACTAATTAGTTGTAATAACTTTAAAATAGTAATATATTACTTATTGGTTATAATTTACTGCATTATTAAAATCACAAATAAGAAAAAAAGAAAAAGACAAGTTCATACAAATAATCATGAAATATAAATACAAATTATCAATTATCTCTTTAAGTTTCATAACCTTTTCTCATTCTATCGTGTTGCTAACCATTGGTATAATTTTTCACATGTTTTAAAAGAAATTGTGTCTTCTTTCTCTTCCATTTCTAAAGTTAATCTATCCATTTCTGCACATTCAAGTATTTTTGTTATTATAATCTGATCAGATGGTAAATTTTCATTTTTCTAAAATTGGGCAAATATTATTCTTGCGGCTGTTAACACATGTAATATTAAATACTCATTCTCTTTTCCATAATACAAACCTAATATTCCTAGCAAACAGAGTTCTGGTTTAAATTCTATCTGTATTTTAATCATCTTTTCTAACCACATATTAATCTTAAACCAAAATTTCTTAGCATTAGGACATATCCACCAGAGATGGTAATAAGTACCTGGTTGTTGTTTACATTTCCAACACATATTTGATACATTTTAAAAGATTTTCTCTAATCTAACTGATGTCATGTGCCATCTATAAAATATTTTATATAAATTTTCCTTATATGCAGCTGCTTTAGTAAGTTTAATATTTTGGTCCCATAGTTTTTGCCAATCTTCTAAATCTATAGAATAACCAAAATTCTTTGCCCACAATATCATTTTTTCTTTCACTTGTTCTTCTTCCATCTTCCAGTTTAACAAAAATTTATAGAGTTTCTTAATCAAATTTTCATCTGTTTTCAACAGTATTTTATCTAATGGTGTCTGTTCTTTGTAAAATCCCATTACTTTTACATCTTTTTCATATTTTGTTTGAATTTGCAAATATGACCACCATGTTAAATCAATACCATTTTGTTGAAGATCTTGCCTATCTTTAAGTTTTCCTTCTTTATCTAAAATATCTTTATGGACCACAAGTTTATCATAGTTAATTAAGTTCGGATATGCAAATGCTTCCATTGTTGAAAGCCACTCAGGTATTTTCATATAAATTTTATTTTTAATTCTCTCCCACTCTGAGAGTAGTACATTCCTTACAGCGTGAGTTTGAAAGTATTTATGTACTTTATTTTTCTCATACCATAGGAAAGCATGCCAACCCAGTTGCAAATCATGTCCCTCTAAATAAAGAAGTCGTTTATTTCTCAGTGTGATCCATTCTTTAAGCCACAACAAAATAGTGGCTTGGTAGTAGAGTCTCCAGACTGCGAGCCCAAAGCCCCCTCTGTCTTTTGATTCTTGTAACAGTTTAATGTTAATTCTTGCTTTTTTCCCTTGCCATATAAATGTCATTATTGTTGCATTTAAATCATCGAAAAATTTCTGGCTTAGTTTAACAGGAACCGTCTGAAATAAAAATAGCAGTTTAGGTAAGATATTCATCTTAACAGTTGCTATCCTTCCTAATAGTGATAGTTGAAAGTTTTTCCACTTCTCCAAATCTGTTTTTATTTGTTTCAATAGTCTTTCATAGTTGTCTTCTTTCATTGTTGTATATTTTGATGTTAAATAAATACCTAAATATTTAACTTTTTGGGCTATCTGGAGATTTGTTTTTTTCACAAATTGAGCTTTCTGTTTTTCTATTAAATTTCTTGTAAGTACTTTAATCTTTTCCCTATTTATTTTCAACCCAGCCACTTCTCCAAGTTCCTCTATTTTCTGCAACAATTTAGTGGCTGTTTCCAAAGGCTCCTCCAAGATAAAGACCAAATCATCTGCAAAAGCTTGTAATTTATATTTCTGATCTTTTATCTCCAGCCCTTTGATCTCCACATCTTATCTGATATTCCTGGCCAACACTTCCAATGTAAGAATAAATAACAAGGGAGACAATGGGTATTGTTTTGTGCCTTTTTTAATATCGAAGTTATCTGTATAGTCTCCATTTAAAGTATCTTTGCTGATAGTTTATTGTAAATTGCTTGAATTGCATTTATAAAATTTTCACCAAAATCCATCACTCGCAGCTGATGAAACATAAATTGCCAATTAAGATTATCAAAGGCTTTTTGTGCATCCAAAAATATCAGTGCCATTTGTTTCCCTGGATGTTTTTCATAATATTCTAACACATTTAAAATAATTCTTAAATTATTCTTTATTTGTCTTTTGGATTATTAATGGATTATTAAGGTTTCCTTCAGAAGAGCTTTGGCTCTGCTTTTTCTCTAAGATTGTTGCAAAGATTACTGCTGGTTTGCAATATTCCAATTTTTCAATATTCGTAATCCAGTAAGTCTACTTGATAAAATGAGTCAGACCTCATTAATATGCAGATGGTATGTTTATACCTGACAAACTATGTCAAGTTCCCTCATGAGACCTATGGAGGAAACTCATTTTTTAAAGTTCCTTTCTGTTCTATTTTCTAAATTTAATCAAAATTTTCCTGCATTTAGAGTTCAAAAAGAAAATCATTGACTTTTAAAAATTCTTTTCCATATACTCTTTTCATACCCGAAAAAGAATTGCATCTCTATTTTAAATCTGTTATGTCCAGCCACCAATCCTGCTCTATAGAACAATCAATTTTAAACTAAACTGCAAGAATATGCCAGAAGCAAAAGGAAATTAGTTGTGGGGCTTGCTATATAATAATAATAAAGAGAAAGTTCACGTCTCTTTCACATTGTGTCATGTTTGCCTAATTTCAGAATGCAGATTAATTTCTAGACAGACATTTAATGGGTTTGAAAAGGGTACCTCATTTAATTAGTAAGAGTTAACAGATCCATATAATTAAAAACAGACATTTTAATGAAAATGCAATGGAAGTAATTGACCCTGTTTTAAAATACCTACCATCTGCTATTTTAATGTGCACTCATAGGAACAATGCAGACATATAACATTTCTTTAATCCTCCTTCTAACTGCACTGTGTTAATTAGCTTACTTCTTTGAGATACAGCTGAGGAAATTGCATTTGGTCTCTAACCCAATTGTCACCTTTATTTCTGATAAGATAAATTCAGTCAGGGACAAGTTCATCATTGTCATGCAAGGGCCTGCTCTGAAAGAGATCCTGCATGATGTGGCAAAATTGATTACACACTGTTTGTCCGTTCTTTTTCTTTTTATCCCTTTATGTATTTTTATGTGCCTGAGCCAAAAAGAATTTTAAAGTGTGAGCCAACAAAATTAGAAGCAACAAACAATAGCAATTATATAAAAGCTTATTGGAATAAGTGAACTCCCAAATCAATTAACGGGCCTAAATGTCTGCTGCAGTAACCATATCTTCATTGTTCAGAAAATGAAGGCAAATGATCTTCTGATGTGCCATAACTTCAAAGGTTCTACTGCTAGATCAGTAAGGTGACCAACTTTTTTACAATGAAAAGGAGGACACAAATAAATTGAACAAAAAATATCGTAAATGAAAGAAACATTTTATTCATTGCAACAATAATACAGAATACGCTATAATATGATAAATGCATCATAAAAACATTTGTAACAATAACATTTTATATTGTAATTATGCTTACATGCTGCGCCCCCGCCCGCAGCCGCCCCGCCAGCACTGCTGCCCCGCTATGTAGAGCGGGCCCCGCAGCTCCCAAAGCACCAGCTGTGCCGGCTCCGGCCCTGGGGGCAGCCCACCATCGACACACCCCGCCTGCAGCCACCCCGCCAGCACCACCACCCACCTGCACAGCCTTGTGTAGAGTAGGCCCTGCGGCTCCCACAGCACGGGGGGCAGCCAGCCACCACCACCCCTCACACCCCTACCCGCAGCAGCCCCGTTGCCCCTGCCTCTGCCGCCCGCAGCCATTATTGCCCTAGCAGAGCCAAAGATCAAGAGAAAGTTACCGTGGCATCGCTGCTCCAGTATCTTCCAAGTATCTTCGGGACTAACTAGTAGATGGTGTAGTTGGGTAGCAGTGAGGGGTGCAAAGTTCCTGCCAATTCACTTTCACTGCAGACAACTTACATGTGCAAAGTTTGCCGGCCGGGTGTTTTGGCGCACTGAGCAGCAATTCCTATTGGCTTTTTTTTATTATTATAATTTTTACAATTTTACAATAAAAACCCCTTTCCCAATCCCTCCCAACCCTCCCCAAGACCCTCCCCCGTTCTTCCCAGAGCTAGATACAGAGTTAACTAAAACTTAGTAGAAAAAGCTTATAAACTCAAATAAAACACAAACAAATATGATTATATTCAATGAACAAATTGTTAAATACATTAACTCCATTATATATAAAAAAAACAGAAAAGAGAAAAAGAAGAAAAGAAAGAAAATAAAAAAAATAATAAAAGGAAAAAAGGAGAAAAACTAAACTATTCTACACTTCTAAATAATATCTTAAACTTTAAATATAAATTATTCAAAAGCTAAATAATATTTTCTAATATCATACCTATATTGTATAAAATTTATCCATCTTTTCCACAAGAGATATTTCTCTTGCAATTGATCTTTCAAAAAAGCCGAAATTTTTGCCATTTCAGATAAGTAAGAAACTTTAAGAAACCATTCCTGCAAAATTCCTATTGGCTTTTGAAAGCAATGGGGGAGTAGCACAGCTCATGCAAAAGTTGAAAAAAAAACCATCAAAAAAAGGTGCCGGAAAGCCGTTCTGAGCGTTCCATGAGGAAAAAAAAAAGCCTTGCAGATTAGTTGTCAAATATCGAAAAGGAGGACATGTAGGAGGACACTTTTCTAGGGAGGACAGAACTCACAAAAGGAGGACTGTCCTCCCTAAAGAAGGACAGTTGGTCACCTTAAGATCAGGGCTTTTCAACCTTTTCACCCACTATACCACTTTTAGGATATGGCAATATCCGAGTACCACCAATCGCCTAGAAAGGTGTCAAAAACTTGATGACCCCCCCCAAAAAGGAAAAAAGTGATGAAGTACAAGTAGTCCTCGACTTACAAAAGTTCGCTTAGTGAACTGTTCGAAATTATAATGGCACTGAAAAAAGTGCCCCCAAGCCACAGTCGAGCAAGACACCTACCTGCCCACCCTGTGGTGCTCTTCCTCCTGTCCGAGGTTTTCATTGTTGTGAGCATTTCTGTTGAGGATTGGCAGCAGGGGTGGGGCAGGGGGGTGTTTGGTTTTTATTCCCCCCATCTGCTGGATGGTTGCAGCAGGTTTTGGTCACTTCACATGACCCTGGGACACTGTGACCGTCATAAATATGAATCAGTTGCCAAGCATCTGAATGTAAATCACAAGACCCTGGAGATGCTGCAACATTCCAGCTGATCAGCATTTCTTCTGGGCTCAGCAGAAGCGCCAGGATCAGTGTCAAGTTCCAGCTGGAGCCTGGCTCTGATCCTGGCACTTCCACTGAGCCCTGACAGCCCTGAAGAAGCTCCGATCCTGGCGCTTCTGCTGAGCTCTGACAGCCCTGCAGCTCCAACCATCTCTCACTCAGGCTTGTGCAGTGTTGCCACCAGTTCAGCTCATTCCCCTCCCCCGCTACCACTTTTCTAGGATAATCACGTATCACCTGTCAGGTGCCAATTTACCACAGGTGGTACCCGTACCACTGGTTGAAAAGCCTTGTGCTAGATAGCAGGGAAACTCTGCATACAGTATTGAACTCTGTAAGTGTAGTGTGGGTATAAGACATGTTGAAAATGTTAAACAAAAATCAAAATATTGATGTGGCCAAACATTTACTATGCATACTTACTGCAACTTTTCTCCAACATTGTTTTACCTAAATGATTATCACCAAGTCTATTTTCTTCCAAGCTACCAAGCATTCACTCAACTGAAGTTGGTGAAACCAGTTTCTGCTTCTGCTATATGGGTCTGAAAAGTATAAACAATCCCAAACATTCCAGGGATAAGAAACTATTTTCTAAAAATAATCAGTTTCTGAAAGAAAAAGGCTGCAAGCCAGAGTTGCTTCCTTCTGGGTGAAGCTTTATTATATTTATGCACATTAACTTAGCATCTTCAAATAAAATTCAAATAAAATGACAGAAGAGAAAAACACAGGTATGGCCATCTCATGTTAGTACAATTTAAAGCTAGATATTACTGAGGTACTCAGTAATTTAATGAACTGTATTATAACATAGTAATTTATGTATAGGTTAAATATGAGCAATATGGCATTTTGCATACTGCTATATACAAATAGTATGGATAAAAACAACTTTGGAGACCCAGTGGGAAAACACTGACTCTACTCTATAGGAAACAGTAAAAACACATACATTTTTTTAGATTGCTAACAAAGAATAAAGGGAGAACTGGAATAGCTATTTCGAGCTTCTTAACTCTCCTCTTCAGCCAGACATACCCTTCTGAGATTCGAACCTGGGCTGTGTGCATGTTAGGCAGCTGTATTAACCTCTAGGCCACAGGCTCTTTCTCACTTTGTCAGCTGTATCAGGGAGGGAAGAGACAGGGGGAGAAGATTTACCCTGAGTGTTTTTTGATGTACCCTGTCGGACCAAATATGGGAGAAAGAAATCTAGAGCCATCCACACACACACACACACACACACACACACACACACACACAAACACATATTCTGAGGTTTTCGCGGGTGTTTGTATGTAGGTCTTTGGTTATTCGGGTTTTCTCCCACGTAAAATTGGAAATGTCTTGGTGATGTTTCGACGAAGTCCCATTCGTCATCTTCAGGCTGGTGTTTTCGGCTTCATGCTTCTAGGAGCAATGTGTGATCGTAGCTGTTTCTTCCTTTTAACTGCCAGTGGGTGTATGAACTTATTGGGTGGGAGCTTGGATAGATAGATAGATAGATAGATAGATAGATAGATAGATAGATAGATAGATAGATAGATAGATAGATAGATAGATAGATAGATAGATAGATAGATATAGATATATTGAGTCTTAAGTTATATCTACCTCAACTTTATTCCCTTAAAATGCTAGGAGCTGACTAGAATTCCAAATATATCTTTGATGATTGTAATCAAACAACACAGGATGAATTCTGTATAATACAAGATGCAAACTCACCTACATCTTGTACCGAGAGAAAATGTCACATCTATTTCTGGATGTTACTTTTTTTTCCCTTTCATACATACAACTGTGCAAAAATAATTCCACCCCCTATCTTGGAAAGGAGTGTGTATGTGCAAGAAAAAGAAAAAAGAAAGGGAGAGAAACACTCACCAGAAGGCTAGTATTATATCTTGTTGTCTTTTGATATTACAGCTAGAGCACAAGAACCTGAAAAATTTTTTAGCCATAAATTACAATTTTCCTCAATAGAAAACACAATAAAGATTACACTTAAGGCCACTGGAAAATAAAGTAAATAGACATTTTCTAGCCAACAAGACAGTCTCCCTATTTTCTGCATCCTCTCATTATCTCTTACTGTCCCATCATCCATTCCTTGAAACAGTGGACTATCTAGCTAGCTGCAGCAAGAAAATTGCACAAACTGATTACCATAAATGGCATAACAAAGCAGAAATGGTCAAGCCATCACTAGCCACTACGATGAGGTCTAACCCTATTTGGGCATTTTACTGCTGAATAACATCAAACATGGATAAATTAAAATGTGATTAGCAGAAAATTGCTAAAGGCAAAACTGAACAGTGGAAACACTGATACACATCCATCATGTAACTAGATATCAGTTATACAACACTCTGCTGAAATTGTTAACTGGACACAAGCTAAACTGAACAGTTTAGACTGAAAAACAAGAATCATTATGCATTAAATCTCTATAGTGATATTGATAGATTATACCTGTCCCACAGATTTGGGGGCAGAGATTTACTTTAAACTGTCAAAGAATAACAGAATAACAGAGTTGGAAGAGACCTTGAAGGTCCTCTAGTCCAACCCCCTGCTCAGAGAGGAAGCCCTATCATTTCAGACAAATGGTTGTCCAATCTCTTCTTAAGAACTTCCAGTGTTGGAGCACTCACAACTTCTGGAGGCAAGTTGTTCCACTGATTAATTGTTCTAACTGTCAGGAAATTTTTCCTTAATTCTGGGTTGGTATCCTCCTTGATTAGCTTAGAAGAAAAGTATGCATGACTGATTACATAAAAGACAACCAAAAATAAGTTAAAATTGGAACTTACTGAACATATAGGAAACAAAATGTGAATATTAAAATAATGTAATAAAAACACAAAGAGAATGCTGGCAAAGAGAAGCATTACATGGTCAATTTATACAAAAGATCAAAGGAAAACTGGATAAACATAAAACTTCAGAACAGCTTATAAGTGGAACCAGGGCTTTTTTTCTCATAGAACACCGAGAACGGAGTTCCGGCACCTTTTTTGGATGGAGCCTTGTAGGGTAGGCAAGGTGGGTTGTATGACACGTGTGAGTTCCAGCACTTTTTTTTTTTTTTTTAGAAAAAAAGCACTGAGTGGAACATTTTATAAAAGGAACTAAAGGCTTGGTTTTTGCTGCTCAAAAATCTGCTGCTCAATTAATGCAATTAAGGCCAGATCATCAAATGATTCAATGTGCAGATTATGCAAAGAAGCAGAAAAGAACAGTAGATCATATATTCAGGCTGCACAAGAAGATTACATAAACTGATCATAAGCAAGTATATACATGGTCACCAAAATGATTCTCTGGAACATCTATAAAAATGTACCTGTAATAAAAAAGGGTGGAAACCTAGAGCTGAAAATGATCAGGTTAAAATACTGTGGGATTCCAAATGCAGACTGATAAAGTCTTGGTGCATAACATACCAGAATTAACACTGGTTGAAAAAAAGAAAGCGTGGACAATTGAAATGGCAATACCAAGGGATAATAGAATAGAAGTCAAAGAATTGGAAAAGATCAGAAGGTATCAAGATCTGAATATTGAAGTTGAAAGATTATGGCATAAACCGGCTTTGATTGTCCAAGTACCGTAGTTATCTGCACACTGGATAACATACCAAAACACCTTGGTGGTCATTAGAAAATCTGTACATTGACAAATTTCCACCTGTAAGTTACAAAGGCCACACTGCTTGGATCTATACATATACTACACCAATATATCACAACAGAACTAGCAACTGTGATTTCACATTATTGTGTATATAATATCTATTAAATTTGTATGCTGCCTGATTTTCAGTGATTCTGGGCAGCACAAAACAGTAAAATAAATTACAATAAAATCTATAAAAGATCAAGTTAAAAGATGGCAATCATAATAGATGGAATGAACTGAGAGATTTTGCTCTCCCTTGCCAAAGGCCTGGATGAAGAGCCATCATTTATTTATGACCATTTAACAATATCCATTGTTAAAGCTTTATAGTAGTTTCAGTTGGCTATTAAAATGAGTTGCATACATTCCAATCATAGCTATATTGCTATTTTATTTAAACAGTACAAGGTATTCAGAAATTTTCATTCTCCTCAATGAAAAACAGAGCCAAAAGTTAATGCCTATGTGGATGAAGATTACAATAGAACCTCCAGCTAATTTAGAGTACTCACTTTCTTATTTCTTAAAAATCACACCCTGCTTGTTTATAAACCAGGTTTTACACTGAGCAGAACTCCTGAAATAAAACTCATCATAATCTATTTTTATTTTAATAAAGGCACTTTCCTTCCGCCACGGAAGCAAGCAATTCAGAATAGCCCATGCATGTATACAGGATATTATTTCACTTGTTTCCATTAAAATCATTTGCAGGGGTGGAAGAATACTTCAAACAGCTATAAATCCTCCCACTGACATTCTTACTTTTTGGAAAGTAGAGCCAAAGCTAACATCAAAGTCATTCTCCCCAGGGGATTTTTTTTTTTTTTCAACTTGAATCAAACAGCTGGGAATAGTGCAAATAGTGAAATAAGCTCACTTAGTAAGAATATAATTTTTTGCTGGATTACTCCTGTCAAAAAAGTATTAAATGCTTTTATGTGGTGGTTTCTGGGCACTGCAAGATGAGAAGATATTTTAGTGAAGGTCTACAGTATCTGGAGCTGTTTAAACATTTGTTTTTTCATAGTTCTTAAAATAAAATGGCCTTTCTCCAATGTCACGTATACATCAGATTAGATAGATAGCTGAGAGGGTCCAATGTTGGTTCAAAGCAGTAGTTTCACCACACTTGGAGCTAGCAATCTATAATTTACAGGTACCTGCATTTCTCCCTTTTCAGACAGAGAGGAAGCAGACCAGCTGAAGATACTCAGGAAAATGGGTGACACTGCCTTGCTATATTTGAGGTAGTGAGCTCAATTTTCCTATAGGAAGGTTGGGCATAGCCCTTCCAGATTTGGGAGGTTCAGAGGCAGACAAGTTCATTTTATACTTGAGAGTATAGCCAAAAAAATGGGGAAAGAAAGCAGTATACAGTGAAATGTTCTGCACTAATGGCAGGAATTAAGATTCAGTGAATTATGGTGGCTCAGGGATCCCCTCTGGTGAAGGGTAGTAGTGATGAGTTTCTGGCTGCCTATTAAGGCTTTTATATTGGACTTTAATTTGGAATTGCTTTTTAATTTTTATCTTTTGATTTATTGTAAGCTGCTGAGTTGGGAGGCTAACAAATGCTTAAATAAACTCCTCTCTAGTTTCCATCCTGCCAGGAAGTAGCTTCATCTTATCTTTGTTTTTCTTCTAGACAGCTCTACACATTTCTTGGCTGTACTCAGAATTAAGGGAATGTAGAAATATTACTAGAAATAAAAATGTTGGAAATTAGTGTTTTACTTTGTAGTATACTAATGTCCCATTTCTAATTAAAGTAATATTAAAACAATTTAATATAAGTGAGACCCTTTACTATGTTTTTGGACACAATTTGTTGGCATATGTATGTATGTTAATGATACAAAATGAATAATGGAAATATTTTTCCGTACAAGATAACCAATTAAGCTATTTTAGGTATCTGGAATATTTTGCAGGACACAGAAAGGTATTAGATCAAATTTCATCAAGTTAAATGCAGTTCAAGTATCAAGTAATTATAGAGGACAGCAAGAAGTATCCAACTGTACAACTGTATTTACATGCACAATTATCAACCAAAGATGTTTGGAACATGGCTCAAGATCCCAAAACAAACAAACTCATTTGGAATTCTAGAAACAAAACTTTATTTGAAAAGAAGCATTTGCAAAGGCTTGGTGAGCTGAAGCACACGTAGGAGTCCAGCCACACCTTAAAGAGCTGTTTGACACATTGTTATTTCTTACCCCTGACGCAGGTTCCCCCCTCTCCTATCGCTCTCAGCACCCCTTGTCTGAACATTAGATAAACTAACTCCAAGTGCCTAAACCATTCCCCCCTCCCCGTGTTTCAGCAAGCCCCCTTTGTGCATGTCTTATCTATCACCATCTAGTTTTCTGTTAACAAAGCTCAATTCTTATAATTATTTCTATATTTGTTTGTGGTTATACCTTTGCTAGATTAAGCTCTAAACTCTATCTTTAGTTTTTGTGTTTCCTCTACTTGCAGTTTCAGTTAGCCAGCAACTTCTGCTTTTCTTATTTGTATATAGCAGTGGTGGCGAACCTATGGCACAGGTGCCAGAGGCGGCACTCAGAGCTCTCTCTGTGGGCACACGCGCTGTCACCCCAGTTCTAGACCTTCAGCTGGGTTTTATAAAACCTTTTCACTTTAGGCCTCCACTGCCGTGTGCAAAAAAGAAAAGAAAAAAAGGTTCAATCAATCAATTTCAACTTCTCGTGGGAAAAAAAAAGATCTTGCAAAGTTGGAATTGATTAATTGAACTTTTTAGTCCCGAACAGTCTGCAGTTATCACCACAGCCACACCCAGCCAATGGGCCACGCCCAGCCAATGGGCCATGCCAGCCAATGGGCCACACCCATCTGGCACTCAATGATGCATAAGTGGGTTTTGGGTTGCAGTTTGGGCACTTGGTCTCTAAAAGGTTTGCCATCACTGGTATATAGTTAACTTGTCTGAGTTTATGACTTTCAGGTGGCTTTTCCTACAGACCTTTAGATTCATAAGAAATTTCTGATTAATAATCTACCACTGTCAATCTACCCTTTCTTATCTTTATCCTTTCAAAAATTTATAGAATATTTTCAACAAATTATTCAAGAATACACTTTGGATATATGGGTTACAGTTTATACTTATATGTTGGCAAGCAAACCTAAGCTATAGTGACCCCAGTTATAAAGGGGTTTACATCCAATCTGATAGTTCATGTTCTATCTCTTTGTGACTTTCCAGTGTCTGACTTTCCTGTTGGTCTTCCTCATCATCCCTCAGACACATCATTTCCTCATTTTTATATGGTGGGGGTTCTCCTAAAGGCATTCTTTTAGTAATGGCAGTTTCTATTAATCTCTGTACCAGTCATCTTATACAGGGGATTATGCAGCAGCCCAAGGCTACTAAAACTCCAAAAACTGCAATAAAAGAAGTGATAAGTGGAACCAGTATATTCTTCCATTTCCCAAACCATGATTCTAATATTCCTGTTATTGAAGTGTCCACTCCAGAGTTGGTAGCCAATTCTTCTGATAAAGTAGTTAACCCTTGCAAAGTCCTAGTTATTGTTCCATCAGGAGCTGTGTTATTAGGAATGAAAGTACAGCATTCTTTTTCTTCTACCATTACACAAAGACCTCTTTTATCTGCTAACAACATATCTAATGTTAATCGGTTCTCCCAGGCCATTCAACTTGTATGTTTGATTAGCCTGCATATACCTTAAATCTATCCATTCTATATCCCATGGAATTTGAATATCACTGTCTCCCAATATAACTGAATTTAGGTCAAGTTGTGTTTCTGCTGTCTAAATTTCAATTTCTCCTATAATTGGGTATGTGGGATAAAGAGTCTGTTGATGTCAGACCTTTACATATTTTTAACCAGTCTTCCACTATTACTATGTCACAAGGTTCTTCACAGGGACAGACTGGTCCACAATCACAACAGTGATAATAACAACAACACTCAGTGATACAATTGTAATCACAGAACCAACACATTATGTAGAAGTTTGTAGAATGCGGAGGTCCACAGCTTCTTCTGGAATCCTTGGATGGAATAATATAGGTCACCGTTCAGGTTGAAAAAGCCAGAAAGTTGCTACTCTTGCAATGAGAAAAATCACAAACAAATCCAGACTATTATTTCTTCATCCCACAATGACCACATCAGTTCTGGGTAATTTTTATTCACAGTAGGTCTTCTCCAGGAATTATTTTCCACTTTTTTGGCTCCACCCTTTTTCTTTCTTTCAAACTGCTGTTTCATTTGTTAGGAGGATTGGTAATGGCCACCCCAGGCTGAAGTAAGTTTTTCTTCACACCAGCTTTCTACCAGGACCCAATCACCAGGCTGTAATGTGTGGACAGCAAACTCCAATGGAGATGTCTGGGCTAACAATCCTTGCTTCCTGAGAAAAGACAAAGCAAAAAAACAGTCCCAGTATCTAATTCTTTATAAACATGTCATTAGTTTCATATTGTGGAATTTCCCACTTGAGGTAATTTAAAATCAACTTGAATGCATTAAATAGCCTCACCACTAGATGTTATAGAGCTTTTTATTTACTTGTTTACATAGCATATATTAACCAACCATTAACCATAGAAAAGTATAAACTATCCCTCCCTTCAGTGGCTGTTTCTGTGTCCTAGTTATTGCTTTATTCAACATCCGTCTCCCATTTGGCAACATTCACCTCCCACTTTCTTCTACTTCCCATTTTCATTATGTCTCTCTTTTCCCCCCAACTACTTTGCTATGGCAAAGTAAAGTAAACACTATGAACAAGTGTTTACTTCCTTTCAGCTTTCTGATTTAAAATTACCCACACTTGATAAGAAATACTAACCACCAAGACTTCCCCAAATGCCAATTTTAGACAAAAATGCCACTGGCTGCCTCTTTTACCCCACTTCTGGGTAACCCCCCCCCCAAGCCATGCCTTTGTCTGTATTTACAAACAAATTGCTTAGTAAAGAGCCAACAAAGGAGTGCTCACCAAACTCTTCGTTTGCATACAAATCTTTATTCAAAACAACATAACTCATTTATAATCCCAAAATTTTTCTCAACTCCTTCGTTTTAAACAAGGGTTGAATTACAATTCCTTCAATTCTCTTAGGTATTATTTTCTATCAGTGTGTCCTGCACACAGACAGAAAACATAAAAAATAAAACAACAACAAAAGCAACTCCACAAAAAATAAACAAGCTTAATAAGATATTCTGAGTTACTGAAATAGTTTTGTATCAGACTCTAGTATCAACTCTTTGCTTTTAATATAAATTTAGTCAAATTCCAATTTAATCAGATTCCATTCAGATGGAAACAAATTTCCATTAAGTAGGTTAAAACATTTACAAATCTAAGCAAAACAATTCAGAGTCATTTCTTTTGATGGATATATAGGTGTATTCAAGTTCTTTTCGTATTTCATTTATTTTAAAAAAATAACCTTATTTCTTGTTCAACTAAAACTTCCTTTGTTTAACAATATTTGCTCCTCTTTTGAATAAAAAAATTACAAGCGGAAACTGCAAGAATGGGTATTAAATTTCACATCCACCCTGCCTTCCTCAAATCAGAATTCTAAGCAGAAAAAAATAGTTAAAAAGAGCAGACCCCCCCCCTTTCCTTTCTGTCTTTCTTGCTCTTAAAGCAACACAGCCAGCGGGGAAAAAAGGAAGACAGGAAAAAGAAGAAGAAATTACACAAAAATCTCACTGCTAACAAAATAGTTTTCTCTTCTTCACATGCATTTTCCATGAATTCTCTCATACATCCTCCATGAGACTCTTCCCATGAAAACACTTACTATTGCCTTTCCATTTCACTTTTACAGCAACAAAAAATCCGCAGTTTACTGTTTCTTTCACAGTCTGGGGTGGGGAGAAACTCTCTCTCTCTCACACACACACAAGATCAGCATACCCACACATTCACTTCCATTCAAACTGCTTGCATAAACACTTTCATATACAGATATTTCATTTCATACTTTCTCCTGACAAACCAATAACTATTATTATAATTTCAAGGAGCTCTTTTCCCCCCCAAATCTCTTTGTTTGTTTGTAAATAAGGCATTTTTATTAATTATTATTATTAGACACAACACAGACAGACACACATACACTACCTCCACACACCTCTAACAAAAATGGACTATATATTGCCTGGGATCCAACAGGCATATAAACTTCTTTTATTAACCTATATGTTTAGTGCTTGACATAGCCAATTTAAAACTTCCATATTTTGAGCAAAATGCACTAGTGCTTTTAATAGGATTTCTTGGCCACTCAAAATAACAATATTGAGTCATGGTACCTTTACTCTTATCCCATGTGTATTTTCCAGATGAATCCATCCCATCCTGCTAGTATTTAAAACAGCAATACTTTATCATAATACTTTTACTTTTATCTTGAGTGTATAGTTTATCTTGCCAACCTTGCCCTAAGGGACTTTCCAAGGGGCACCTTATCCCCTTACTGACCTTATTGCCTATGGCTGATTTTTCCCTGTCTATGAGACCCCTAACATATGCAGTCAACCTATTACTTCTTTCATATGTACAGAATCCCAGATTGATACCTAATACTTTTACATTCTATGCTCCCGCCTGTCCAGGTCTCACAAACATATCACTCCTACATGCCCAGGTGTTTTTGTTCTCTTTTGCCACTGTCCCTTGTCCAGAGACTTTTTAGCAAATACATATTCACATAGGGATTGGCAAATGAAGTAATTAAAACTACCTAACTGTGACCACTGAGTTCCCTCATCTATTTGTTTTTGTCCCCAAATAAAATAACAATATTGAATCATCAGGTCTTTAGCTAGATCTTTTACCATTCTACTATAAGGAGGATGATCTTACCCAGGGGACTGTGAGGAGGGATGGAGACATTATCTCATTTCCCCACATCTTCTAGGAGGTCCCCCTTTTGACACTTATGAGCCTTCTTGGAAGGTTTATTACCCATAGGTGGTTGCCATCTGGTTCTGTTATCCTTACCAACCTAGTGGGACCACTTTTCACTTCACTAAGCCACTTCCTCCTTTTCGGGCCAATCTCCTCGTGGAGGTATGGAAACTCGTACTCAGGAGTCCACTCTCAGTTCGCCTTGCCAGCTCTTGCGGCACTTGGGGCATTTCAGTCACACTCTCACAGGTCTCAGATTCACACCAGCCTACCCACCCAGCTGCCCAGGTAAACATGAAAATTCCTGGATTTTCTTACCTGGGTCTGTGCACAGTTTCCTGGCAATTGGTATTTCACCCACTTCCTTGCCTTGCCAGTCCTTCAGACCCTCGGGACATTCATACATTGTAGGGCGTGTATGTCTTGGCAGACTTTCACTATTCTCGGGGCATCCCCAAAAAAAAAAAAAAAAAAATTGAGCTGACCTAATTTGTTCCTGGAATCCACTATTTAGCATCTGGTTCTTCATGGGTGCTGGGCTGGGGGCAGTCACCTTTCAGGAGACCATCGAAAACAATGTGGCGCTTGTCCCCTTGGGGGTGGCCACTCCTGGGGATCCAGGGACCATTTGGATATCCCGTATGAGCCCCCAGGTTGTTTGGAACATGGCTCAAGATTCCAAAACAAACAAATTCACTTGGAATTCCAGAAACAAAACTTTATTTGAAAAGAAGCATTTGCAAAGGCTTGGTGAGCTGAAGCACATGTAGGAGTCCAGCCACACCTTAAAGAGCTGTCTGACACATTTTTATATCCTACCCCCAATGCAGATTCCCCCCTCCCCTATCGCTCTCAACATCCCTTGAATGAAAAGAATATACTTTATGAGCAAAAGAAATAAAATTTTATTTTCATATATTTCTTCTTCCTGAATATTTTTTTTTATTAAACAGAGAAATGCTAGATTCTCTGCCTGAAGTCATGTAAACAGACAGATTGGCCTAGTTTCTTTTTTGTTCTACTCTGATACTTAACATTTACAATGTCATATTGCACTTTATTTCAGGCAGATTAATATTATTTTCTTAGGTTCACAAGTCATACCAATTATGTAAGCTATTGCTTTTTAATATCTTTCCTTTAGGTTGTTTTCAACTGGCATTTCAATGTCATACTATGTTTTGGATTTATCACTTTAAAGGAATAACTTATGCTAAGATAAATTCTTCAAAATCTTTGCAACAAAGAACCAAGAAAAGAATTTGTTTAGCTTCTCTGCAATATACATTTATACTTGAATGGTTCTTTTATATCTTTATTGTTTCATGAGCCAACAAATTCACTGACAAGCTTCGTTCTTTCAAGGAAATTTTTTGAAAAGTTTTGATTTTGTTTACTAAAGACTCCAATTTTTTTCTCATCAGGTCTTGGTCTATTTTGGCATTTAATTTTCCACAGTTTAATATATTTACTTGGTGTTTTTATATAACGCATTTAGGACACATTTCTAAGTCTCAAACTGAAGTTTATACCAAGTATGTGATCTTTCAAAGACCACAACTTTTGATATTGTCTTCTAATTACAGTACTTAACATTTCTTTTCGTTTCAACAGTTAGTCGTACATTCATAATTGTAATGTACCTTACAATATGTGTTAGCAAACATAAGCCAGCAAATGTGCTTGCACATGATAGCTGAAACTGGAAGGATTGGGAGATCAATATACAATAATTTGTATTATAGCCTGTCCAGAAGTGATGAAAGATGCCTCAAACTGGGACCATGAAAAAGATATGGTGGAGGATTCAAATTATTCTCTTTGTAAGGAATAAGGAATTTTTCAGGGTTTTTGTTGTGGTTGGGAACATGTCAAAGCTAAAGAGGCAAATATCCCAGTTTATAGAAATTTGTTACCCAAACTTTAGAAACTGATTGGCTTTGAAGAACAGATACAGCTAAATGTTTAAACAATTAAACAGTAAACAATTTCCATTTGGCCTACATCCCTCAGCTAGAAATGTACCTTAATATCTAAAAATGAAAATGGTTCAAAGCAACCCAGAAATTATTCATATTTCTGTTTGATTCCAAAGGTCACCAGGGCCATCCCTTTCATTATGTAGTGCAACAATTACTTAAGTTATAGCTTTCAAGGAGTGAAGATGCATGAGCGTTTTGTTCAAATGGAGTCTCTGTCTTTCTCAGAGGAAGCAGAAAAATTTGTCAACTGATTCTCAAGAATCAGATTGACATTGCTAGATAAACCCTGCACATAACTCCTGACCTAAAGTGGGATACAGAAGACTTATATCCACTTCAGTTTCAAGACAGATAGGAATGGTATCATTTTGTCCTTCCGCTTATAGAAAGGAGTCTTGTAAACCTATGCAGTTTTGAAAAATTGTAATTAAATAGTTTTATATTTTTATTTTTCAAAATAAAAAACAATTGATAAGACTCAAAAATTCACCAACCTCCCCAGCAATTTTACTTAACTCATAAGCTTAAAATAATAAACAACAATAAAAATAAAAAAATCAATCAAACTACTTATATATTAAACTTACCAGTCGTCACTTACACTTCCAACAACTACCATGACTGCAAGGAAAGTAGATAATAGATTTCCAACATAGCCATAAAGAATAATATTCCACTGTTATTTTCATATCGTATATTAATAACTGATGAAAAAGCTCAATTATATAGATTAGAAACACCTTCCTCAAACGATAATCTCAATTTAGCTAAAGAAACACCTGGTGAGCAATTATTCCAAATAAGTTTCCTAAGTAATCTCCTATCTGAAGTAAATATTTATTTGTTATTAATTATTACCACTATATAGTTTGATATACACTAATAATTAGCAATATAATTGGGGTATGAATGTGGAAATGGTATTATATAATAAAAAAAGTTATATTATACTTGCTGATGTGTGTGTTTCTCAAAATCCCGTTATTGATGAACAAATTAATCGACTTATCCCAGTGGTTCAAAACCTGAAAATCCTTCCAAAGGAATAATAGGACCAAACAGAAGTTCTCAACCTTTTCTTCACCATGGACCACCTTTAAATACCTTTTGTGGCCAAGACCCTCAAGACTTAACTCAAGATTTAAATCCTAACATTTCTTCAAGCCTTTGTGGATCCCCTGCGATGACATCATGCCCCCCCTCAGAGGTCTGGGAACCACAGGTTGAGAACCACTGGGACAAAAGTAATGAACATATACACCATGGGCAATGCAGGTTCTATCATACTATTTTATATATATTTTCAAAATATTGTTTATCGTCAGTCTAAAAATACCTAGGAAACTAGAATTTTTCATCAAACCCTTGTTTCAGGATTAGCAGCTAGATCTCTGAGAAACTATTGTTTGCTACAATGCTTTCCAAGATCATTTCTTCACATTGTAAATGGGCAAAAATTGTAAATGTGGATTAAAATAAATACATATAAGTTTAAATAAAGTCACCAGCTGTTTATTTTGTAGGACAATGTTAAAATATTGCTCTGATGTGCCCTGGATTCAATTGGCTGTAACCAAGATAAATAAAATTCTCTTCTTTAATTCAGTTCCATGATCCATAAAAAATTCAAGACAATTCTGTTATATTATTATAAGTGCCATTGAAGGCAACAGCTTTACTTTAATTGGAAGGAATCCATCTTCATTAACATTCATGTTTGTTACTGTAAGGTATGACTATTTTTCCTCTCTCTCAGCAGCCTTAAAATTTGACATCAGCTCTAAATGACACCCTGCACTCCAGTTAGGATTCATTAGTATTCCAGGTGTTTATGTCTGCTTGGTATTTTACAGTCTGGAAGATCTTGCCCAGTGAAATGGCTCAATGTCACTTCAATAAAGGTCATCTGTCTTATAGACTGAAGTGGAACTTTTGCTAGACGTAAGTCCAGTCAAAGGAAAGGCTAGTTTATTTCTTTGTTTTTCTCTCTTGGAAATGTTTTCTGCTCAACAGAAGAAGCCTTTTATAAGAAAAAATGTTTTACACATTAATCAATGACCTTCCAATTTCTAGTTACTGACTTACTTTTATCCTCTCCTCCTCTCCTGTCTTTCTATTAGGCCTTATCTTTGCATTATTTGCAAAACGTCTTTTAAATGGATCCCTGATTGTTCATTTTTACCAATGAATTTATGCTCATTCAGTGCAAGTCACCATTTTCCTAATTTGTGAGTTAGTAAATTGAAATTATTTCCTCAATAAAAAGTTGTTAATTGCCTTATACAGTATACTATAAAACTGTGTAGCCCCAATAAGATTGTGTGTTGATTTTCTGCATCAGAGAATTATTGCTGCTAATTTCCAGATTACTTTTTCTATTATGCAGTGTTCAATGTATTTTTCTCAGGTTTTAATTTATCAGAAAATTTTAATTTTGAATCAATTTTATATTAGACTGTTTATAGAGTCTGAGTCAATAATACGTAGAATATAGCACTTCTCTCCCTTTTCCCCCTCCATATCTTCAGCAATATTAAAATTCTGCGGTGAACAACATAATATCAGCTAGCTCATAGCAAAATAACACAAACACACAGATAAACATTCCTGAATTTCCCGAAGAACGCTGGGGCTGATAATTCTCACTGTAATTACATGGAATTGTATATCAGAATTTTATAAACTCTTCATAGAAATCGAATGAATATATCGAGATGGCTTAGATTTAAAATGGAAGGAATTTCAAGGAAAGGCAATTCTACAATGCTGAAAGTCACTATGGCATTAAGTCAGGAAAGGCTTTGATGAAGAAGCTGAAGAAATCTTATTTTTGTGTGACAGTTTTAACATACTTTTGTTGCTGCTTTCTTTCATTTTGATTTTGCTGCACTTTCTGTTTGTGTATTATGATTTTAAAATTGAGGTTTTCTTTTTGAAGGGTTGACAATGAATAAAATTTAAATTTAAAAAGGAAAAAATCACCATCTTTGAACAACACTTCTTTCCTAGAAAACCATGTTTAATTCTTAAATAGATTTTTATTGTTTGTTTATAACGATGTTTATCATAACAATAATTGACTCTGAGAAATTTAATAAAATATATTATGGCAAACAGCTTTGCTCACTCTTCCCAGTCAGGCATCCTAGAATATGTAGAGATATAAGTTTTCATTATGAGTAGCCAGCATATTCATTTGTTGTTATCTATTCTGGCTAAGGATAATAGGTGGGAAACACTATTAGAACAGCTATTCCCATTGAAGTAAGCAGTGTATGGCAGACTTCAGAAAAGGAATAAGAAATAAAGGCATGAGCTAAGAAAAATAAAAGGAAACAAAATTAAAATTAAAATTATAGCAGCATCATTCATTATAGCTTTGTATTCTTGCATATCATTCTTACTTTTACAATATTTAATACAGTTTCATAGATTTTTGTTTTTTAAGCTTATCAAAATATCATTTTTGAGGTTTTCAACAGCCAATGTTTGAAATTGCAATATTGCATACTCTATTGTCAAAATTAAATGGACTCATAAACATTCACTGGCCATTATAATCAATTAAGGTATATATATAGTTAATATAGAAATGTTGTAGATTAGTTACTGTAGACAATTTTAATCATACCCATGCTACATGCAGCATCCACGTCTCTGATAAGGACTACTAGTCAATCTGGGCAGTTTTATTCTTACATTTTTCTATTTTTGCATATTTAATCTAAAGACCTACTTTGCTCACATTCTGCCAATGGGCAGGTATATGTAGTATAATCACCTACACTCAAAAAAGGCAGAATTTTATTGATTTAATGGCTTGATACTAAATTCTGAGTAATTCATAGTGTTCTGTTCGCAAGTCAATAGCATTTAGACGAAGCGAGTAACACAAAAACAAGTCTTCTTTATTGCAAGTCAGCAACAGAACAGAACAGAACAAAATGGCGTGCAGGCCTTTTATAGTCTCCTTGCAAGGACAGCGTCAACCAATCAATGCAAGGCTGGTTTCGTGCCTTGCGCATGTGCGCAAGGCTGCCGACAGCCTGTCTGGTCCCAAGCACCCACATGATCTGCCCGGGACTCTCTGCAGCCTTTCTGAGCCTGCTGAGCAATTCAGCAGGCCCAGGACATAACACATAACACACAGAATCATAGAATTCTTTTAAAGTTCCTTCTGGTTATTGAGAGTCATTTGGGTTGACCTGCAATGTTCTGGACTTACAATAGTTCATTTAGTGACTGTTCAAAGTTACAATGGCAATGAAAAAAGTGACATGACCATTTTCACAGTTATAACCTTTGCAGTATTCTGGTTCATACTTATAATACTGGTTCATACTTATAATAGTTGCTGTGCCCCAAAGTCATGTGATCACCTTTTGTGACCTTCTGACAAGCAAAGTCAATGGCGAAGCCAGATTCTCAACAACCAGGTTACTAACTTATCAACTGCAGCAATTCACTTAACAACTGTGCCAAGAAAGGTTATAAAATGGGGCAAAACTCACTTAACAAATGTTTCACTTAACACCAGAAATTGTGGGCTTAATTGTTGTTGTAAGTTTATATATTCAGAAATTAGTTGTTCTGTCTGGAACAAAGGACTAAATTGAATTAAGATTGAAAACAGAATCCTGAAATGAATCCAAGTGTATGGGCAGACACAAAACGATTTATATAATTTGATCATGATGCCAGCATCCTAGTTAGAACTCTTTTTGCATTGCAGAAAAAAGCTGAGCTAGTGGGATTCAGTTCCTAGTAAGCCTATTTTCAGTCAGCAATAAATCAATCTTATTGTCAACTTTATTCTCATTAATACCAATATCTAATACCAATATAAGAGATTCACTTTATATTGATAAACCTAAAAACATAAACTGTATATTCACAGAGAAAAGAATAGCTTGATCCTTTTAGTCATCTTTGTGCATATTTATTTCATTTACTATTTGGAGTTGCTGTTGAACAGAAAAAATTAATTCTATCTGGCTGGATTCCCATTCCCTTGTGTCTGTATTTATCAAACCATGCATGTGTAAATAGAATCATGCCCATTATGGGAAACCAGAAACAGATGGCTGTAAGATCCAAATGAACAATGAGATTTATTAAGGAAATTACATGTTCTGATAGAAAGCTTGGATATCTTATTTTCACGGTGAGAAAAATAAAAATTAAAGAACTATTATGTTCTCTCTTGTTGGAAGCAGGCTAAGAGGACAGTCATAAAGGCTTTCTCCACTTACACCTAAGCAAAGTAAAATGTGCCCCAGAAATATCATTTTTCTATAGTGTCATCTTTATGCTGCCTTTATATCATCACCAAATCATGATTTAAGCTAACTTATCCTTATCTATACTGGGACTGTTTTCACTACAACATCCAAGGACAATGAAAACTATGTGAAACCTGTTGTGCTTCAGCACCCATTTTGTGGGAGGCAAAGTCAGCTGGAAGCATCATCTGAGATCAGTAAAGCATTTATTGGCTGATATAGGTTTGCCCCTTCCCCCGGTTAGCCTTGCCTCCTGAAATCTTACTCTGATCTCCCTGAGGTTGTGAAACAGAAAATTATTTGACTGGGCTTGAAATTTTGCGGTATATATGAAATAAAGTAGGACTAAATTCTATAACATGCTGAAATGATAGGCCAGTTCAATGCCTCCTAAATAACATGGAAGAATCTGAAAGTCAGCATTTGTCCCTTTATAACAGTGGTTCTCAACCTGTGGGTCAGGACCCCATTTGGGGTCGAACGACCATTTCACGGGGGTCGCCAAACAACGCAGTCCGCCATTCCCCCCCCCCCTTTTCCTTAGCTATGCTACTCCCTTTTATTCTATTGGCTTTTGAAAACCAATAGAATAGACTCTCTTGAATAGAGTCTAATTCTATTGGCTTTCAAAAGCTAATAGGAATTGTCCAGGCTGTCTCTGCCCTGCTGAGCCCGCCAAAAGTCCCATTCTGCAAATGGTGCTGCACCAGTCGAGTAGTCCTCGACTTACGACCGGTTGAGTAGTCCTCGACTTACGACCGGTTGGGGGGTCGCGGCATTAAAAAGATTGAGAACCACTGCTTTATAAAGAATAGAAAGGAAGGGAAAATGCTCTTTCTAACACAGCTCCTTTCATGACTCCAATTTATTTTTTTAAAAAATCATAGTTTATGATTGAAGGTATATAAAAAAACTCTAGAAATGAAAGATAAAATTCTGCAGCCAGATTCACCCCAGTATTATGCTTGAGAGCCCAGTATTATGCGATATTATGCTTGACAGATATTTTACCTACCAGCAGGTGACATGTTGAAGAGGAAGAGAAGGAGAGCCAGAAGTTCTATGAAGAGAGAAAAAGGAGGTTTGAGAAAACACAATAGCTTTTGGGTAGTGAAATCACAAACTTTAAATACTTGAATGGATGTCATAGATCAAGATTTGTTCTTTCTCATTTCAGAGTGCAGGACTTGGAATAATAGTTTTAAAGTACTGGAAGGCAGGTTCTCTTAAAATACCTTTTAACAGTTAAAAAAAACCCTTTTAACAGTAAAAGCAATTTGGCAGTAGAATCAATTATCCAGAAAATTATACTTGTTCAAGTGGAATCTAGACAGACATCTGTCTGGTACACTTTGATATAGATCCATGAAGTCACAGACCTTAAAAATTCCATGAAACAATCAATCAATTTGCTTGTCACTTGCTATATTAATTAGGACAGCACCTTATGACTTGGATTAGACACAATAGATACATATAACTGGGACAGCAAATTTCATGCTGATAATTTTCTGTTGACTATAGGATTGTTGGCTAACAATTAACACATCATGGGGAAATTTTATACTGTCACAATATTACTTTTCCACTTAAAAAAAGCAGAAAGGATCAAAGTGTTATATTTACTTCTAATTCCCCTGAGTGTCAATAAGTAAAATGTACAGTATAAAAAGTAGATGCCTCTAGAGTAGTATCTCCAATGGATCTGGGATTAAGAATCCCTGTCTGTATTTAAATTTTATCTCTCTTGTGGAGTTACTATGTCATTTTGGCAAATTTCCCAATTATGAAATTTAAATAACATTAAACTAATCATGAAAATATATGCAATAAACTCTGTGCAGTACTTAACAAATAAAGAGCAATGTGTAAGCTACAGCAATTGTTTCCGCATTAGCAGAAACACTAGAATATTTACATATCTAATTTGGGATTTTGCTGTAATTTCTATTAGAGTTATATGATGGCTTGCTTTTAAGATATTATGCCTTAATAACATAATGAAAGAATTAAGTTAGGAATTTATTACTTTTTGTAGTAAATTTAACTTATTTTACATTCTCTCAACAATCTGCTTTAACCATGCACATTAACTCAAACTTATCTTCCAAAGTTTTCAGTTGGACACCAAATTTACATATTTTTATAAAATGAAGCTTTGAGCATGAATATGTAACCAGTTGGTAGGCCCAGTGCTTCTTTTTTACAGAGACAAATATTTGATGGGATTGGTTCAAGTACTAGAGATACCTTTGAGATACTCTTCTTCTCATACATACTGAGCTCCACTATGATATTGCAACACTCTGTCTACCCATCAGATGCAAAGATAGAATAGAATAGGACCTTGGAGGTCTTTAGTCCAGCCCTCTGCTCAAGCAGGAGAACCTATACCATCTCAGACAAGTGATTGTCTAGCGCCTCCATCTACAGTGATGGAGCACCCACAATTTCTTGGGGCAAGCTATTCCACTGATTAATTGTTCTCACTGTCAGGAAGGTTCTCCTTAATTCTAGGTTGCTTCTCTCTTTGATTGGTTTCCAACCATTGTTTCTTGTCCTGCCCTCTGGTGCTTTGGTGAATAATGTGACTCCTTCTTCTTTGTGACAGCCCCTCAAATACTGGAATACTGCTATCATGTGTCCCCTATTTCTTCTTATCTTTAGACTAGCCAAACCCAAGTCCTGCAACTGTTCTACATATGTTTTAGTCTCCAGGCCTTTGATTATCTTAGTTGCTCTTCTCTGAATTTTTTTTCCAAACTCTCAACATCTTTTTTGTGATGTGGTGACCAAAATTGGCTGCAGTATTCCAGGTGTGGTCTTACTAGGGTTTTATAAAGTGGTACTAATACCTTGTGTGATCTTGATTCTATGTGTCATGCCTCTGTCTGAGCCTGACTCTGAGGATGACATGGAGTTCCCTGTTGAAGCCCAGGAGGGGGTGTCTGTGGCTTTGGAGGACTGTGGGGAGGAACAGGCTGAAGCAGGCCAGGGTCCTTCAAGTTTGGAACAGGGGAGGCAGAGCTCAGGCGAGGAGCAAGGCCCCTCCCCACCAGATCCCAGAGCAAGGAGAGCAGAGAGGAGGAGGGAACAATGGAGGCAGGCTCACTTGCTCGGGAGGAGAGCGTCACGCCCCACTTCCCAAGACACACCTGGGGAGTAGGTATTTAAGGAGACGCTGTGAGGTGGGGCATTTGCTGGGAACAAACTGTGAACTCTTGTACCTGGACTCTTTGTATTTTGGATCAAGTTTGTTTCCTGCTGAGTTTTCCTTGCTGTCTTCAGTTTTGCAGTTTGCAGGTTACAGGCAAACATACTTTGTTTGTTATCTGTTTTACTTTAAAGAACTGTTTAACTCCATTGACTGTTTTATTGAACTTGTGCCAGCATATGTGGGGGCTGTTGGGTGAACGTACAGTCCATCCCTTTCCAGGAGTCCTTCATGTAGGAAATGCAGTCCATGATCCAGGAAACCAAAGTTTTCTTGGCGACACCAACCCTTTAGCCAATGGTTTATTTGTAGAATTCTTTTTTCCCTCAATGGGTGTTGGCCTTTCGTTGGGAGTATGGATGAGAACACTACTTGTGCTCCTAGCTTCTTAACATTATTGCCTAGTTGTTTGTAATCTCTCACTATTGTACTTAGGTTCTTTGATGTGTCATTTGTCCCAATGTGGAAAAGGAGGAAAGGTTAGTAATCAGTAGGCCTAATTTTTTTTGGTTAGGTTCTCAGCCACACTTCCCAGAATCTTACTTTGAAATCAGACAATGGAATTGTTTGCAAAAACACAGGAATTGTTTCAAATTCAACTTGGAATACTTTTGTTTCCCATGTTTCTCACACACAAGTTGCTCATGTGAGACATGCAGACTGGAGATTTTCTTCATGCCATCATAGATCTCAGGAAGAGGAGAAAGGCTTATTTTAATAGAATTTCAAAGTCTATACCAATCCATAAATAAACAGTTGAAGAAATGCATGCTTGAGCATAATCAAGACCATTGTCTAGTTTGTTTTTTCCAAATATTACATTTGGATATTATCTAGAATTCCTGGTTTCCTGGTTAATGAAACTATTTCATCCTGAATAATGTGGCCATGAATTAAAAGTGTCGTACTTAGCCAAACTTTAAATTGCTGCACAAATATAGGATTTATATGTGATAGCAAGCCCTATTGACATAGTTAAAATACTGAAAACAAGCTTGTCCAAGGATGTGCAAAGAAGAACAATCAATTAGAAATAGCAGGATTCCTTTTATTTTCACATGGAAATCTCAGAATCTCCAAAACATGAAAACTGGGAAATATTCCTACTAGGCTCTGGTTTTCCATATGCCTTCAAGCATATTCGGCAATTTTAGATTAACCACAGATATTACTTCCTAGATATACTAAAAACAAATGGTTTTAAAAAAATATTAAACTTCAAATCAGTTATGCACATACTTATTATTAGAAACAGAACAAATATCTTCCATAATAAAACATTGAAACATCATTTGCCAGATTGTTTAATTCTGTAGATACTTCACCAAAATTTGAGGCAATTTTCTCCCTGGAGAATTTTTGCCTCCTGTCACTATAATAGTGTGACAAGCGATTGATTTCCATACATCTCATTCAATGAACTTTCATCTGAAAAAAAAATGGATGTTTTCTCTAATATTCTGTTCATTTACTTACTAATTGATGCATTACAGTAAATAAACACAATCTGAAAATAGTCTTACCATCATTATTAGATAGATGGACTTAATAGCATTGCCCCACAACATGCTTAACCCAATCAGCCACAAAATTATTCAAATGACCTTACTGGCAATTCTAACAGCACAAAATCACAATAACTAAGTGAAAATTCACCACTTAAAGAATAGTACTGACATCTAATTTCTCCAGAATGTCCACTGAATTTTTGTACCAGAAGGTTACATGACATCACTAGCCCCTTCCCCATTATGCAGAAGGTAGCGATAGGTGTGATTTGGCTAGTGCAGTCAATTAGTGTGTATGTGTAGGGGATATTTTTAAAGACAGTTATTTAAAGCAATGTATCTCTATTACAGTCAATGATGCCCTCGTCATCTCCAGATTGGACCACTACATGGGGCTGCTCTTGAAGAATATCCAGAAGCTTCAGATGGTACAGAATATGGCAGGGTGGGCAGTTATGTGTGCTTCTATAGCAATACGTTACACCTCTGCTCTGCAAGCTTTTATTGGTTGCCAGCTTATTGAATTGCCAGCAGCAATTCAAGGTGCTGGTTTTAAATATTAAGGGCTTCATTGCATGAGATCTGGCTATCTGAGCAAACTGGCCATCTGAGCAACCACCCTCCCTGATTACATCAGCCTGCAGTATTAGTTTTGGCAGAGAAGGCATGCTGCGGGTACCATCAGCTAAGGATCCACACTTGGCAGGCTTCAGGTTACATGCCTTCTTTGCTGTGGCACCTATTTCATGGAACATTCTTTCCCCCCAAATTAGATTAACTCCATTCCTTTCGATTTATTGAAAGACCTAGATATGTAGCCAAGGCTGGGTTTTCTAGGGAACGATAAATTGTCCCAATGTTACACTGCTAAGAGGGCCATTTTTATCTTTCTACAGTTAGTATTTTGTTTTTGTGTTATTTACCACTATGAGTTTTAAGATATAATTGGCTGTTTTATTTATTGTGTGCCTCCAGAGTCTCTTCTGGAGGAAATGGCTGCTATATAAATTTTATTAATAAAAAATAAAACGTAATGTACATTTCCTTGTCAGGGGGAAGAAGAAGTATGTACTGTTGACATGCATGTAAGTGTAACATCTTTTTTTTTAACTTCCTGGGGGAAAACAATATAATTTCCTCTGCACCAGATACTATTTGCTTTCTGTTCCACAAGTTATGTGGATCCTGCATTTGGCATCTTTGAATTGGTAGTACTGATTGTCATGGTCAGATCTCATTGTGAGCAAAGCACTTCTTTGTCATCAGGTATATCCAGCAAAGCTTCTTAACCTTGGCATCATTAAAATGTGTCAGCTCCTTGCTGGCAGGGGAATTCTGGGAGTTGAAGTCCACACATTTTAAAGGAGTTGATGCTGAGAAACATTGCCAAGAAGATGAACTGGAATTCATAAGTTCTATCTTTCTGAAAACTTTGGATATTTTTTACTATATGGTGGCTTTTATTTTGTTTCTTTCCTATGGATTATCTACAATACCTTTTTAAAATGTCTTTTTTTTTGTCTTAAATTTGATTAGAGGAAAATGCAATTGTCTTCTTAACAACACAACAGTCTCCCAAATTAAGTTGCACTGAATTCAATTAAACATAGGCTGTTCTAGGTCGAATAAGAGTATATACTCAATGTTCTTCAGTTTCTTATAATAACATTGCTCATGCTCAAGTTACTATTATCAGTCTCCCCTATTTCTCAGGCCCAATGCTTGCTTTCTAATTTTTGTTTAATTATTAAAACTCTGGAATAGCTTTGGCTAAAGCTTTAGGCAATTTACTTTGGCCCCATAATTGAATTGTTTTCACAGAAGAGCTTTTCCAATGTATGAGATTTGCACTTCATCTAGTGAATGATGGATGAAAATGGCCTCTCTAATGGCCGAGGTGAAAGATTTATAGCAGAAAATTTTCTTCCATCTTTCATAAAAGTAGTATATAATAATGTAACTACATGCTGGGAACATGTAGTTCATAATATGAAGTTCATTTGATCACTGTTCTGTGCATTTTAGAAGCTAATGTACAGAACACAACTGTAATATCTTTGTAGCACTAGAAAACATAGCCCTCCTTTTTTCAGTTTATTCAATAGATATCTAAACATTTCATATCCACAAAATCTGGTCATGGCATTGGTTTTATTATATATAGTATAGTCTCTGGACTCTCTTTTAGATATTGCTCTTGAAACTAAGCCCAGTTTATCATTTATCATCACCAATTTTAGTTTTTACCCTTCTTTTCACATGAAACAATATATTTTGCTCATTTCCAGTTCTACCTCTCTATTATAAAGACCTAATCAATATTTTTTAAAAATTGCAGTATATCACCATGTAAAAACCATTAGCATAACCAGAAAATATTGACCTCTAGCCTACAGACTCATGAATACACTCAGTGAAATCATAAACTATTTTTCAAGTCATGTATTAGTTATCATAATTTTACAATTTAGGTAATTTATCCGTACTTCAAGCAATACTTCAGTTCTGTTCCCTTAGGTTTGTACTAGTTAGCAATACATTACATACATACAAAATGCATTTATAACCTAAATAATGTGTAGTTGGCCAAGAAGACCTTAAAAAGAATTTATCTTTACATGCAGTTCTGAATTCTTAGGAAAATGCACATAAATAATTTAGCCATGCAACTGTCTTCTAGCATATCATTAACTAATATTATTTTTTAAAATGTATGTATAAATTTAAAATTGTTTGACCTATAGTTTTTTTAAACTTTCAATGCATTTAGCTTTCTATAGTTTCATGGTACTAAATTGATAATTTTTGGGTCCAGCACTCTGCAATCCTTCTGGCTATGAAAGATCTGCTTTTGGACATTTCAATCATGCTATGGTTTGGAAACAATCTCTGGAAGCAAACTGTGTCACTACATTTAAATGGATCAAAATGTGGTGCTTACAGATAGGAGGATTCTTGGTTTACTGAATGAATTGTTACACGTCTCAGTTGCAGCATTACTTTGAATGCAGATCTGTCACTCTCCAATTTCTACGTGTTCAGGCAAAAAATCTGAAGACCTTCTGTAATTGCACACATGTGAATATAAATATAACTTTACATACAATCAGGGTCCCCAGTAAAGCAGGTTCTTGAATACCGCTGGTAGCTGTTTGGGTCAAATCCTCTTCAGACATTTCTGAAAGTTTGAAAAAGATAGAGGCAGGCTACCTCTCTTTTCTCCTCTTTCATCTCTCCATATGTTCAAACAACTGCCTGAAGAGGGTTTTTGTCTCTCCCATCTTGCAATCTCAGATGGTGTTTCTTTGTATACACATCTGTTTTTTCACACTTAGTCAAGGTGAATGCCTGCACATATTGTTTTTCATAAGCTCTGGTGAATATTTAATGGATACACGTGTATCCAAAGTACCCATTAATCATTACCTTTAATTATCTGAATATTTGGAGCTATTGACCCATGATCCCTTGAACAAAATAGATTTGTGCCTAGCAAATTTGTTTTGTGCTGAAAACACACACACTTTTTTAGTTTCATTTTAAGCCAAAATCTTTCAAGGTGTCTTTTTTATTCTACTAGCAAAATATCCCATTTACTCACAGTTTCATGATGCAGAAGTTATCCATTATGCATGTATGAGTTCTTCATTGGCATTTTCCCAAATGAATGAAAGCTGGTTATCCTTTGAAATATCCAACATTACCCAAATTCTTATATATTGGGAAATGCAGCTGCAACTCTGCAAAACATGAGGCAATAATCTATTTCCAAAGGGAGGATATCTCACCACACTGTCAGTTTTCTTGCATCTGTGCTCAGACTGGCATTTTATTTCTATCTAAACCCAGAATATTACACTATTCACAGTCAACATATTCTCCCACTTCATAAACATTATACTGATAGAGCTTCTCACATCCTGCTGTTTGTATATGTATATAAAATCAGTCTTCTGGCATTCTCCCACCCCATGCACTCAAAAGAGCTATGTGCTCTATCCAGCGCCAAACTTATTGTTTTTTAATAATAATAGTTAGTTGTGAAGTCATGTCTGACCCATCGCGACCCCCATGGACAATGTTCCTCCAGGTCTTCCTGTCCTCTACCATCTTCTGGAGTCCATTTAAGCTCATTCCTACTGCTTCAGTGACTCCATCCAGCCACCTCATTCTCTGTTGTCACCTTCTTCTATTGCCCTCAATCTTTCCCAGCTTTAGGCTCTTCTCCAGTGAGGCCTTCCTTCTCATTAGGTGGCCAAAGTATTTGAGTTTCAACTTCAGGATATGGCCTTCTAAAGAGCAGTTGGGGTTGATCTCTTCTAAAACTGACCGGTTTGAATGCCTTGCAGTCCAAGGGACTCGCAGGCGTCTTCTCCAACACCATAGTTCAAAGGCCTCAATTCTTCGGCACTCAGCCTTTCTTATGGTCCAAATTTCACAGCCATACATTGCAACTGGGAAAACCATGGCCTTGACTATATGCACTATTTTTGGCAGGGTGATGTCTTTGCTTTTGAGTATGCTGTCTAGATTTGCCATAGCTTTCCTCCCCAGGAGCAAGCATCTTTTAATTTCTTGGCTGCAGTCCGCATCTGTGGTGATCATGGAGCTCAAGAAAATAAAATCTGTCACTACCTCCATTTCTTCCCCATCTATTTGCCAGGAATTGAGAGGGCCAGATGCCATGATCTTGGTTTTCTTAATGTTGAGTTTCAAGCCAACTTTTGCACTCTCCTTCTTCACCCGCATCAAGAGGCTCTTTAGTTCCTCTTCACTTACTGCCATTAGAGTGGTATCATCTGCATATCTTAGGTTGTTGATATTTCTCCCAATATTACTGTATCATCTTTTACGATTTTGAATAGCTCAGTTGGAATACTGTCATCTCCACTAGCTTTGTTGTTGCTCAGATTTCCTAAGGCCCATTTCACTTCACATTCTAGGACAGACATGTCAAACACAAGGCCCGGGGGCCGGATGCAGCCCGCAAAGTAGTTTCATGTGGCCCGCGAAGCCATCCTAGAAACAGTGAGGGAACGGCCCCCGCTGCCTTGGCCCTGAGCCAATGTACAATTTTGTGGTGGCCATCTATGGAACACATTCAGACTTAGCGCCACAAGGCTATCTAGAAACAGTGAGGAATCAGCCTCTGCCATGTCGACCTACCCTCTGGGTGCATGCTGAGGAGGTGTCACTCTTTGTAAGGAATGAAGAAATGGACCATGCCTTGGCGCTTGCCCCGATCCCACCCCCTTCTGCCAGAGACCCTCAGATCTGTCCCACTTCTGCCCAGGCCCCCACAGGCACTCTTGACACGAACTATGTAGGCCACACCCACTCCATCCATGCCCATCCAGTACACCGCACCCACCCTGGCCACACTCATCCAGTCCCCCGAGGGCAACCGCAATGCTGATGTTGCCCTCAATGAAATTGAGTTTGACACCCCTGTTCTAGGATGTCTGGCTCGAGGTTAGTGACCACTCCATCGTGGTTATCTGGGATGTTAAGCTCGGTCTTGTATAGTTCTTCTGTGTAGTTTTGCCACCTCTTCTTAACCTCTTCTGCCTCTGTTAGGTCCCTGCCATTTTGGTCCTTTATCATGCCCATCTTTGCATAAAACGTTCCCTTCATATCTCCAATTTTCTTGAAGAGATCTCTGGTCCTTCCTATTCTATTGTTTTCTTCTATTTCTTTGCACTGTTCATTTAAGAAGGCATTCTTATCTCTTCTAGCTATTCTCTGGAATTCTGCATTCAATTGGGTGTATCTTTCTCTTTCTCCCTTGCCTTTCGCTTCCCTTCTTCTTTCAGTTAGTTGCAAATCTTCCTCAAACAGCTATTTTGCTTTTTTGCATTTCTTTTTCTTTGGGATGGTTTTAGTTGCTACCTCTTGTACAATGTTGCAAACCTCCATCCATAGTTCTTTAGGCACTCTGTCTATCAGATCTAATTCCTTAAATCTATTTGTCACTTCTACTGTATATATATCAGGGATATGATTTAGTTCATACCTGAGTGGCCTAGTGCTTTTCTCTACTTTCTTCAATTTAAGCCTAAATTTTGCAACGAGAAGCTCATGATCTGAGCCACAGTCAGCTCCTGGTCTTGTTTTTATTGACTGTATAGAGCTTCTTCATCTTTAGCTGCAGAGCACATAATCAATCTCATTTCTGTGTTGACCGTCTGGTGATGTCCATGTGTAGAGTCATCTCTTGGGTTGTTGGAAAAGAGTGTTTGCTATGACCATCATAGTCTCTTAACAAAATTCTATCAGTCTGTGCCCTGCTTCATTTTGTACTCCAAGGCCAAACATGCCTGTTATTCTGGTTATTTTTTGGCTTCCTACTTTAGCATTCCAATCCCCCATGATGATAAGGACATCATTTTTTGGTGTTGATTCTGTAAGATGCTGTAGGGCTTCATAGAACCGGTCAATTTCATCCGCTTCAGCACCAGTGGTTGGGGCATAGTCTTGGATTACTGTGATATTGAATGGTTTGCCTTGGATTTGAACTGAGATCATTATGTCATTTTGGGGATTGTATCTCAGTATTGCTTTTCCTACTCTTCTATTGACTATGAAGACTACTCCATTTCTTCTAAGGGATTCTTGCCCGAAGTAGTATACCTGATGGTCCTCTGAATTAAATTCACCCATTCCTGTCCATTTTAGTTTGCTGATTCCTAAGATGTCGATATTCAGTCTTGTCATCTCTTGTTTGACCACGTCTAGCTTGCCTTTATTCATGGATCTTACATTCCAGGTTCTTAGGGAGAAAAGATCTTACAGCATTGGACTTTCCTTTCACCACCAGATTCATCTACAGCTGAGCATCCTTTCAGCTTTAGCCCAGTCACTTCACTCTTTCTGGCACTACTAGTACTAGCCCTCTGCTCTTCCCGAGTAGCATATTGGAACCTTCCAACCTGAGGAGCTTATCTTCCAGTGTCATATTTTTTTGCCTTTTGATACTGTCCATGGGGTTTTCATGGTAAAGATACTGGAGTGGGTTGCCATTTCCTTCTCCAGTGGATCACATTTTGTCAGAACTCTCTGTTATGACATGTCCATCTTGGTTGGCCCTGCATGGCATAGCTCATAGCTTCATTGAGTTATGCAAGCTCCTTCGCCATAACAAGGCAGTAATCCATGAAGGATAAAAATAAATAAAAATATAAAAATAAAAATATAAAAGTTGGAAGGTACCTTGAAGGTCATCTAGTCCAAACCCCTGCCCAGGCAGGGAACCCTATATCATTTCAGACAAATGGCTGTTCAATCTCTTCATAAAGACTTCCAGTGTTGCAGCATTCACAGCTTCTGGAGACAGGTTGTTCCACTGATTAATCGTTCTAACTGTCAGAAAGTTTCTTCTTAATTCTAGGTTGCTTCTCTCTTTGGTTAGTTTCCATCTGTTACTTCTTGTCCTGCCTTCAGGTGCTTTGGAGAATAGCTTGACTCCCTCTTCTTTGTGGCAACCCCTGAGATATTGGAACACTGCTATTGTGTCCCCCCTCGTCCTTCTCTTATTTAAATAAACAAAATTTCTATTACAATTTCTCAGAAGGGGTTTATCTTCTTTTATTTCACAAATTAAACAAGAACAATTGTGTAGACAAATGTATGGATTGGGAGTGGGAAATGAAGAAACATTTTTGTGGTAATTGATTAAAGGTTTTTTTTGTTCAGTTATGACTTGCACCATGGCCAGTCATCTCTTAATCATCTCATGCTTGGAGGCAGCAAGTATGACCCCCTGACTACTTGATGATCTCTGCAATCACTAGATTTACAAAATAGAGATTTGCCAGTGATTAAGATGCTAGGGATATCAATATAGAGCAAACAAAAATTAAGATAACTTTATTTTCCATCTGATTTCATATAAACATAGTTTGTAAAGGTTTTGGAAATTATAGGGTTAATTATAGATGGGATCTATAGATATGAAGAAAATTTCCTCTACATAACAGCTGTTTGTTGAGAGAATGCTACATTAACTTCACTGATCTGCAAGAAATTGGTTATATTTATCTGATGCCCACTATCTAAATATACTGTCCAAGCAGTGCACAATTTTCACTACTGAAGGGTATAGTTATCAAAACAATAGTCACAAACCCGATATTAATTCATTTTATAGCCTTCCTCCTTCATCAGGTATATTTTGTTTTATTACATTATTCATATTGTAATAGGACCAACATTAATAGTTTTTTTCTCTTACTAGGTCTCTCCTGTCCACCCAACACAGCCAAGGACAATGCTGCAGTTACTGATATTTGCAACCACAGCCTTCTTTCCATCCCAAAACCAGGTACAAGGACAAAACAAAGTAAAATGTCTTCTCATTCCTTTTTAAAACTACAGACATAAGACAAGTTCTGTCTTATGTCTAAGTATATTACCCATGTATATATGGCGATATATATTATTTTTTATCCTTTTCATCTATTCTACTTCCTTCTCTATTGGTATCATTATTTTGATTATTATCCTTTGTTATTATGATTATTATTACTTTGTTCTTTTGCATGTACACTAAGACCTCATGCACAGAGACAAATTCAATGTGCATCTCATCACACTTGGTCAATAAAGTATTCTCTTCTAAAGTATTTTATTATATTATATTAAATGCAGCTACCAGCAGTCAATCTGGATTGGCCTAAAAATTCTAAGGCATGGTATCAGATTAAAACCCCAAAATATAAATTGACATCAAAATGACCGTTCAAAATGATTTAGAATTTATTAATGACAGATATCAGCAAAGGAAAATAATGTGGGTGAATGTTAATTACAATGGGAATGCTCATCTCAAGCTTGGTATGGTATGATACCATGAACAAAGAGTTGAGCATATTTGGATTATTTAGCTACACTGAGCTTCTTTCTTCTTCCTTATAATAATTTTGCTTCTTATTCATGGATCTTTGTTGAGTCTTATCTAATATTTTAAAGCCACCTTTGATAAATGAAATTTCTTATCTCCTCTCCTGAGTTTTAACCTTTAAATTAAGCAACATGGGTCTCAATATGATTAGAGTCCTTTGATCTTCCTGAATCCTAGCTTGTTATATTTAATTTAGCATAGCTGCCTTGCAATCTTTCCTTTCCTACTGATTGGACAATGCTGAATCATGACCCAACCATCCTTGACAATTACTATGTGCAGAATCTAAAAGCAAAACATGTAATTTTAAAGGAGAACTATCTTTATGTTTAGAAAATAAACACTGCTTATACACTACTGTTTTTCTTTTAGATCTTATAGATATGATGATTGCATAACATTTTATCTGGGAAAAATATGTGCATGTTCCATAAAGTATTTATGTGCAATCACTAAAAAGCCCCAGTCCAAGAAAGAATTTCTGCCAAGTTGAGTCAATATCTCTTTGCAAGGTTGCATACCACATTTTTATATAAAGCTAACCCCACTCATTCTTTTCCTGTTCATATTTCAGGCAACTTATTTTTTTTTCAAAATAACATTTCCAGTACTAATAAAACTGCATCTAATGACATCAGTACTAGAATGCCATTTAATCTTGTTTATTGATGTACTGCAGTTCCTTTGAAAATTGATATTTTCCGCAGAGAACAGACAGACATTTTCTGGGAAGCTGTACTATAACTAGCTGTCATGGCTGAATTAAATTCTATCTGGTTTTCTGAGATGGATAGCATTTTTAAATATCCAAAACATTTAAGTTCATTGAATTATTTATCAACATGACAATAATGCCTTGGAATTATTAAAACTGCTTAAATAATTTACTATTAATCTTATCCTTTAACTACTGGGGCAATTACATTGATAATGCAGTGCAACCTTAGTTCATTTTGAGCTTATTCTGGATGCGATTAATAAATTTGCACACAGAGCATTGCAGCATCTGAATTTGATCTGTATGACATACTGTTAGGGTCTTTTAAACACATTCTGGGGGGAAATTAAATAAAAGGTCCCACTATAAATCAATATTCCTTTATATGCACATAAACACAGCTAGTCTAATATAAATATATTTCTCTTCATGCAAGCAAACTTCCCTCTGCTGTCCTCATTCAGCTCTCTCTATGTACTCAAATTGTCCATTCGGCAAATTCTGGAGATATACAGAGGAAAAGAAAACCATGTTACCAGGATTTTTTCCCTTCTTGGTAGAACATATAACTGGATTCTACCTGTAAACTGAAACGTATAAGATTCATCTTTTTGTGATTTATATCTTAAGCCAATAATTCTGAACTCTGAGTCATGAGAGACATAATGTGAAAGCAATGGATTCAGTATCTCTTTTCCCTCCTTGCTTATATAAAGAGAGGCAAAGATATTCAATAATGGATGAAAGTGCAATAAAACAACAACTAAAGAGGCTGCACAGTTTTAGCTTCTCAAATTTGTAAGATAAACAAATAAATTTAACCAAATCACTCTATACTAGAAATAATAACAAAAAAGGTACTGTGGGTCTTTCATCAGTGAAATCGTGTATTCAGTTTTCTAATAGATCATAAAGACAATTGAACTTTCTCTTTGTGTGTGTGTCTGTGTGTGTAAATCACTCTATTGTTTGCTATATAGAAAATATATTTTGTGCTGCATGGTGATGCACTTTGTTTTATCCTATTTTCCTTTAAGATAGACCTCAGGTACTTAAAACACAGCTTTGTTCTGTGTTGCGCATTTAAACTATCTGGAAATCTTTGAAAATATATGACAATTAAACTACGAAACCTGAAAAAAAGTATTTATAGAAGAAATCTTACTTATACCCTCACTTGGCATCATGTTTGTTAACCTTGTATGAATATAACATCCTTCAAGCGTAGAGTAGCATTTTCTGATATAAACTTATGAGCTGTAACACAAGGAAGGAGAGGAGGAAGAGAAGGCTTTGATATAGAGACAAATGTGTTCTGCATGATGACAAAGCTTAACAATGAATATAATGAAAATATGATCAATTTCAATTGTATCTCTTATTTACTTCTAAGAAATTCCAGGAGCAAAAAGTTCCTTCCTTCCATCTTATTATCATAAGTCTTCAAGGAGCTGGATAGATGAGAGTGACATAAAACTATCCAGTAACTTTCATTGAAGCATAAAGGTATGAGCATAGCCTTACTTATTCTGAGCCAACTATCATGGTCATCACAGTATTTCAGTCAACTCAATGCTTTCTAGATGTGTGAAACCCAACTACTGTAAGAGTTTTTATGAATAACTTTATTGGTTTGGATTTAATTGGTCCAGGTATGGAGAATCCCCAGGCTTGGGAAGATTGATATAACTATTCTACCAGTTTTTCAGGTAAATGTAGACACATGTAGCTTTGAGGTGAAATCCTAAGCTTACTTAGCAGAAAGGAAATCCAAGTGAATTTACCAAGATTTTTGGCTGCATTGTCTTGCTTTCTATACCATAGCCAAGTTTTCATAAGTTTCCTTTTACTTCCAATTGGAATATTTTCTTTTCTGCACCTAAACATATATGCAAAAATATCATGTTCATGAATGATAAAGTAATCAATAATGCAAAGTGGATATATAATAAATACATCTGAGAGTTTTGTTTTATAAAATATGCTAATAACTACATTTATGTGAATATTTCTTAAATAAGACCTAAAGAATTAATATTAATGGTCTGTGGACATTTTTTCTTATGAAACAGGCAATGGCCCCATTGCTTTGTTACTGATTATGCCCAAGTTGTATCCATACAACATGAGCAGCTGCAGAGAATCAGGATACTGGAAATGATGCTTCCCTTGTGGAAAGCTACAACAAACTGTTGTATTTGCTGTTTTGATGTAAAGCAAAAGAAATCTCCAGTGAAATCTGCCTAAACATTGGAGGATTATTTCCCATTTGCAATTACAATGGGGAAAATATTCTTAGACTCTACGGAGAGATAAATATGAGATTTTGATTTATTATCTGTTTTTAAAATGGACCCTTGCTGAAAGCATTCAAGTGCATATTAAACAGAGTTTACTGTGATGCATATCAGATTAGGATGTAGGATATTTCACTCTATGCTTCGTCAACCTAGCCTTATCTTGACTACAGCAACATATTGTACTATATTCATTTTGGGCAGCAATTCCACATTCTAGATCTAGCATGGGCTGTGGTTGATAAAGCAATGTTTCTGCAGCTTCTGCTGAATGATTTATGGAGAAGCATTCTCACTGGTTTCAAAGGTAAATGTTCTCTCCTTCTGTGTGATGAACAGAAGGAGCCGGTAGAAATAATAGCAACAAGAGGAATTAAATGGAATATGTGACGAGAAAAAGCAAGTGCAACCCACATGACTGAACTAAATGTATTTTTCTCATTTAATATTAATGAAAATAATTTATATGTGCATTTATATGCATGCCAGTTTATATATGCAATAAAAGCTAGTATATTGAACTTATGCCAAATAGATCCTAATATATATGTATATTCATTTACATATCTCAACTTATTCTACATATATTTTTATTTATATATTCATGAAATAGTTATGGATTTCTGAAAGCTCTATATGGGTACAATCATGATGGATATAATGTATATTACTTCTAGTCTCTGAGGCAATGTTCTCCTAAATCAAAGCTGCTAGTAAATCTGAGTAAGGAAGGACTGCTGCTTTGAAAACTTTCCAGCGGATTTCTAGAAAAAAAATGAGTGACACACAATGAACTGAATAGCCTTTGACATAAACATCTGTGGGGAAGGTAAGAGGAGTAAATGGTAATTTTGCATTGTAAGCTCTATTTTTTTTTATTTGCTTGTGAGCTTAAGCAAATGTGATTTTGCAGTGTAAGCTCTATTTTTTTATTTGCTTGTGACCTCAAGGGCAAGCGTGAAAGGATGCATCTTGTGTTATGATGTCATAATGCAATTTTTTGTCATTGTGGGGTGGCATTGTGGTTAGAAATGGATGCCTATACCTTTGGTATGATCCAGCAGGTGTTTCTTAAATTCTTAAACATTTGAAGAACATTAAAATAGGGAAATATAAAATGAATGTAATATAGAATATGAAAGCAGTGATGAGACAGACAAGGAAAATTGTGATGTTCAAGCCGAGCTGTTGAAGCAGAAAGTAAAGGTAAAGAAATGGCTCATGTCATATAATGAAAAGTAAAATTTATAATTAACATATGAACAATATTGAAAGTTAATTAAAAATAATAACTGCATGGAAAGATCAGAAAGGAAGGAAAATAAAACTCGACTTGAGGTACCTACTAGAAATGAAAAGTATAAATTAAACAAGAGACAAAAGAAAGCTATGTAAAATCCTGTTGTTTAGTCCCAGCTGGATCTTCACAATGGCCTACCTATGTGTGGAACTTTCAAATCATTCCTAAAAACAAATAAACCATTAATATGTAATTGCATTTAATAAGGTTCCTTTTCCTTCCTGGTCATACAATGATCCAATCCAATAGCAGCATGCCTATAAAGAAGGAAGCTTAAGTCTTCTTTCTAATTACTTTCAAAAGGGAAAAAAGTCTTTCTAGCCCACAAAGGGTATTGGGATTAAAGAAAACATACATACATACATACATACATACATACATACATACATATATACATACATACATACATACATCTTAGTGATTTCATTTAATCATGATGTCATGGAACACTAGGGACAGGATTACAGTTTACAGCAGCTTATTTTGTTGTAAGCCTCTTTCCTGTATTATGAATGGGACTAAGGTGCGAAAAAGTCCCATGTAGACAGAAAGATCAGAAGAGATGACTTGTAGAGAAAATGAACTCTGGACTCTCCAAAAATATAGAAAATATGCTGTAGTTTATTCTGCCCAGATCTGTAAACATTCAAAAACAGACTCTGGAGAGCCAGCACTCCAAATCAAGAATTCAAAAGTAACAACAACAACAACAACAACAACAACAACAACAACAACAATAATAATAATGAAGTTGGAAGGGACCTTGGAGGTCATCTAGTCCAAACGCTTGCTCAGGCAGGTAACCCTATACCATTTCAGACAAATGGCTGTCCAGTCTCTTCTTAAAAACTTCCAGTGTTGGAGCATTCACAACTTCTGGAGGCAGGTTGTTCCACTGATTAATTGTTCTAACTGTCAGGGAATTTCTCCTTAGTTCTAGGTTGCTTCTCTTTGGTTAGTTTCCATCCATTGCTTCTTGTCTTGCCTTCAGGTGCTTTGGAGAATAGCTTGACTCCCTCTTCTTTGTGGCAGCCCCGAGATATTGGAACACTGCTATCATGTCACCCCTCCTCCTTCTCTTCATTAAACTAGACATACCCAATTCCAGCAGCCTTTCCTTATATGCTTTAGCCTCCAGGCTCCTGATCATCTTTGTTGCTCTTCTCTCTACTCTTTCTAGAGTCTCAACATCTTTTTTACAGAGAGCCAGTTTGGTGCAGTGGTTAAGATGCTGGTCTAGAAACCAGAAGACTGTGAGTTCTAGTCCCACCTTAGAGATGAAAACAGGCTGAATGACTTTGGGCAAGTCACTCTCTTTCAACCCAACCCACCTTACGAGGTTATTGTTGTGGACAAAAAAAGGAGAAGAATTAGTATTAGGTAAGTTTATTACCCTGAGTTACTTGTAAACTAATATAGGCAGGATAGATGTCTAAAAAACAAATTAATCAAACCATGGAAGAAAATGGGGCAGACAGCAACAGTTTGAAGTATAATCCTCCCTGCTCTGGCAACAGACTCAATAGGCATTCCAGCTTCAGTATAAAGGCTATTCCTTATCTGAGAATCTCAGGCCTCTGCCTTTCTTCCAAATAAGCTTTCCAGTTCAATTCTGTGCCTGAAATATGAACTAGTCCCAGCCAGGCATTATAGAAAGGTGGAGGAATCTTCTGTTGAAAGAAAAACCTTCATCAGGGTCCAGTCCAAGCTGAGAATAAACAAAAAGGAGACTATGTTAGAAAGAAGGTTGTAGTTTATTGATGAGGAGAGCCAGACAGAAAGAAGGTTCTGGGAAAGCTGACCACATGTAGCAGGAGTGATGGGTTTTTATACCTTCTTGAACTTTTGTTTGGAGTTGTTCCTGTTGCATGAACTTTGACCTGAGTCTGAGTGTGCCTCAAAAAGTCCCCAAAGGTCATATCCTGCTTCCCTGGGGCTGTGGCTGATGATTATGTCCTGTGGTTGGATTTTTTTGGTGTGAGGGATTGTTGATTCTAGAGATCTTTGTCTTTCTAATCCAAGCTTCCTGGCTCCAATCTTTCTAACAAGATTATCACATCTGCATTTCTGCAGACCTGGTCTCTCTTTGGGGCAGAGAGTCTTGCGGGGGTGGTTTCTGCCTTTAAGATTCTTTGGGGAAATATAATATTCTGCATTTTAATATTCCCCAAAATATTTCTTTCTGGGGGGGGGCTGACTTCCCACATTTCTATATAGGTTTTGATAAGGGTAATTCTAGCATGCACCTCTTTGCCATCTTTCACCTTCTATTTCATTCTCCATACCTACTCTTTCAAAGAGTCGCCTTTAAGATTAGCCAACCCTGAGTTTGAAGGCACTTTCACTCAGGCACTGTGGTTTTCCTTTCACCAGGTAAGGCCTGAGAATAATTAGCCACTGAACCAAATTTTAATTACTATGTAATTATCAACAGTAAACAATTCATTTTACACATGGTGTCATAAACTGGGATTTTTGTCCATACTAGAAATAAAAACATTCCCTTGTATTCTACTTAAATTCATACAATAATGGATGCAGGGTTTGGGGTTTTTTTGGCAACATTTGCTGTTATCCTTGGGATGGTGACATTGTTCGGCGGATGGCATTCTGTCTTTCGAGAGTGGGACATTGACACTTCATTTTAATGTATGCCATTGTGCATACAGATAAATGACAATAAGGTTATCTTATGTTTTTTATTTCCCAATTAGTTTACAGCCTTGGGTTTCCTTGGTCTTCCATACAAGTATTAATTGTGCCCCACTTCGATTCTAACCCTGGACAAGCTAGTTACATCTATGCAAACTTCTTTTATACTTGAGCTGCGAAATTTACAAAACCATTTATTAAACATGGTTCATTCCACAATAGGATGGCAACTTAGAATTGTGCCATCAGCAATAATTACAAAGCGAACTGTAAGAAGGACCAACTAATTCTATACCATTAAATATAGAATTCTGGTGTACCATTCTATACCAGAAACATCTTGAAGGAAAAACCTTGACGAAAATCCAGTTGCCTCTTGTAAAAGCACTCTTGGGATGCCCAGAACAATGATATTCAGTAGAATCCAGGGTCCCAAATTTAGAAGTTCCATTCAGGCTTCAGGGCAAACAAAAATGATGCTTATAGAGCTATATTGTGTGAATTTTTACTATAAGGATCTCCTTTCAAAATTTTCTAATCATCTTCCAACACTTTTGAATGCTCATTATAAGAAAACTAGGATTCCCAATGCCATTTTACTCAGAAAGTTTCTTGACAGAAATAATGTTAAGTATTTATGCTAAGTTTTGATATCAATTGGCACACTCTTAGTAAAATCTAATAATTAATCTCTAGACTATATTGCTTTGATTCAGACTACTCACTCACACTTGTTCTACGATATAAGTAAGAGCACTCTATTTCATAGCTGAATGCACAAAACTTTCACTGAAAATAAGTTTTACCCATCAAAGATTACACAAGTATTTATTTTCCTTGACATTCGCTGTTTAGAATTCAAGATACAGATTTTAAATACCTGGAGAAAAAAAGAAAAAAAATGTGCACCTCCCATAATGCAACAGCAAGATAGGCATAATCAAGGCTATCACTAAACAATGTTAAGCAAAGCTATCTTTTCAGTCCTGTAAAGACATGATTCCAATTGAGTAGTGGTCTGCATCATTTTTTTAAAAAAAAAATGATATAGAGATACTTTATAAGGTATAGACGTTTCTATTTTTTAACTGACATCACAAGATTTTGTGAAAGTTTGGGTGCAATCTGTTAAAAAGAAAAGAAAAACCTCTCTCTCAAAATGACTAAATTTTGAATAATTGTGATAATAAAGAACTGAACTAGATTCTTAGTAAGCAGCCGTTAATAAGCAGTTGTTGGAGAAAAAAGGCAGTCAGAATATAAAATTTGCATTGAACATATAGCAACAGCTTGAGTGACTGTTTTATCATGAAATTCAGGGCTATATATTACTGATAAATATTTGTAGTTCAGCTTTAAAATGCAGGGTCCTTGGTGCTCTCGTAGCTTGGTTGATTTCTTGCAGATGTTTCATTACTCAAACTAGGTAACACTATCAATAGTAGTACGGAGTGGGGTTTGCTCTCAATTTATAGTCTAGTAGTGGCTTGCCCTGCCAGTGTTGGTGGGGGGTGGTCGTGGAGTTTCTTTGGTTGGGCTGTTTACTGTTAGCTTGTTTGGCCGTTGTTTGATTGGGTTGTTATTTACTTCTTGATTGTTGGTCTAATGTTAATCTTGATGTTAAGCTATGCTCATCTGGATGTTGATTGCTGGTAGAAAGATGCTTTAGTCTTCTTATTCCCTTTTTGGCTTGCTGATTGTCTCTTTTGCATAGTATGTAGATGTTGTTTATGTCTATATAAAGTATAGGGGTGTGCCTATTTTTATTTGATAGTATTAAAACTTTTAGACCCCAGGTTTAAGGGGTCTTGTATAATCTCTTACAATATAAGTTCAGATATATTATAAGATCACATGCAGTATTTTATCACTGAGCAACTTACAATGATACTCTGTTTATTATGCTATCATTGTACCATTTTGATTAATTGGCATGTCGTAACTATGAATTAGAAAGCATAAATAAACATTCAGCCTGAATCTCCTCAATTAACCTTCTTGACAAGCTACCAGAGTAATGTAAATTCATTGCAAGCCTAGTAAAAAGTAAAAAAAAAACATATATATTTTCCTGAAGGTTGTTATTCAATGTATTTCAACTAATAATCCCCAAATAAACTCACCTGCAATATTGGGAAATATACATTTGTTTGTTTTCCAACATAACAAAGGCCTACAACATCTCTCAATCTCATAAAGCCCATAAACATCTCATAATTGTAAATTTTTGGCTAGTGTCATCAGCATAGTGCAGGTTATTGATGTTTCTTCCTTCCATTCTAAAACTATGTTCATCTTCTTCAGCTTTCCTTAATATATATTCAATATAAAATTGGAATAAAGAGGGGGAGTATACAGCTTTATCCTACTGCTTTACCAACCTTGAGACAGTCTGTTTTACTGGATAATTAGAACGGCAGAAATTGGGAATTTGCATCATTATACTGAATTGTTGGTTTCTATTTCATCATTTTGTATTGTACCTAGTTTTAAGTGCATGAAAATTTAACCCTACTGTTATGTCCCGAGCCTGTGCAAACGGCTCGGGCGTTTGCAGGCAGTCCCGGGCAGGTGCAAAGCTGCCCGGGACCAGACAGGCTGTCGCCAGCGCCGTGCGCATGCGCGGGTGCTGGCGCGGGAAAAGTAACCCATTTACCCGGGAGTTGCCTATATAAGAGGCTGCGAGGCGTTTGGGCGAGGCTGAAGCCATCTTCCTGTAAGCTGAACGCTGAATAAATGAAACTGAGAACTCCAGCTGCTTCTCGTGTCTGTTTTCCCGCCACGGACTCAACACTGGCGACGAGGATGGGATGCCTTGCACTACCTGGAAAGGAAGAAGTGTAAGCTTACCCAAGGAGTCCTGAGCGGCGAAAGAGGAACGGCGTCGACTCGGCAGCTGCCCGCCAATCCGGTGCGCATTCGGGGGTAGGCTGGCTGATAGACCCGTCTCCTGAAGATCCGAAGATGGCGAAAATCGGAAGGCTTTCGGAATTTGACGTCTCACATCCAGAGCGGTGGGAGTCCTACGTATCCAGAATGGAGAACTACTTCAAGGCAAACCAAGTGAGGGAAGATAGCTTGAAGGCGGCCACCCTGCTTTGCGTTTGCGGCCAAGACGCCTTCGAAATCGCAGAAAACCTTGCAGCACCTGTCCCAGTAGAGTCTGTAAGCTACGCAGACCTGAAGAAGCTGCTGAAGGAGCACTTCCACCCCAAGGTGTCCGTTATCTCATGGCGCCACACCTTCGAACAAAGGGATCAACGGTCCGGTGAGTCAGCCAAGGAATACATCGCCGCGTTACGGAAGGCCGCCAAGCCCTGCGAGTTCAAGGACCTCGAGGAACGACTGAGGGACCGATTCGTGTGCGGGTTAAGGCATCGCGAGCTACAACAGAGACTTTTCGCAAAGGAAGAATTATCCTTCCAAGACGCCTTAAGGGAAGTCACCGCAGAAGAAGCAGCAGGCGGCGCCGTCAAAAACATGCGGCCGATCAGAAACAGTGCAGAGGGTGCGTCCGTGCACCAGGAAGACGTCCGACGAAACTCCGAGGAGGATCCGGACGAGGAAGTCGACCGTCTACACCCCGCGAAGGAAGAGAACCAGAAGGGAAGCTCTTCGGCTCCGCTCAAGTGCATCGGCTGTGGAGGTCGCCACAGGAGAACCGACTGCAAGTTCCGCTCCGCTACCTGCCGGGCATGCGGTAAAACAAGGGCACATTGCAGCTGTGTGCCTGGGCCGACGAAAGGCACAACCCCAAGAAGAACGCCTGAAGGGTACCAGATTCCCCAGCCAGAATAGGGTAGGTTTTTGCGCTTCGCGAAGAAGCATCTGTAGAACAGGCACACACAAGCCCATGAAGAAAAAGCTGTCACTCAACGTGAAGCTACAAGGGGTTCCATTATCTATGGAACTAGACACAGGGTCTGCCCTGTCCATCATTTCATTGCATACATTTAGGAAGATTTGTTCCAGAAGTGGGTCTAAGGCCAAGTTAAGGCCTTCTGATATTGTATTAACAGATTTTCAGAACTCAAGAGTGTGTGTTAAGGGGGAGGCCACCCTTAACGTGCAATACAAGAGTTTTGAAGGTCCACTAGACTTATTAGTAGTAGGGGGTGAACGAACGAGTCTCATAGGACTCGATTGGTTTGAGGCCCTGGGGATACACGTCACAGGACTCAATAGCTTACAAACACTCGACCTACAGGAAGTCTGCAAAGAATTTGCAGATGTTTTCAGCCCCCAGCTGGGCACATTCAAAGGACCACCTGTGTCCTTAAAGCTAGACCCCACTGTCACTCCCATTAGGATTAAAGCAAGAAGGGTCCCTTTTGCTTTAAAAAGTAAGATTGACACTGAACTAGACAAACTAATCCAACAGGGAATCCTAGAACCTGTTGATTCCAGCCCGTGGGAGACCCCCATTGTCACGCCTCTAAAGGCAAATGGGGACATTCGCATTTGTGCTGATTACAAATGCACACTCAATAAGGCATTGCAGCAACATGCCTATCCTGTTCCTGTGGTCAGTCACATCCTGGCCTCTCTCAAGGGGGGGCGTGTTTTTGCAAAGCTTGACCTAGCTCAAGCATATCAACAGCTGCCTGTTGATGATGATGCTGCCATAGCTCAGACCATTGTGACCCACAGGGGAGCCTTTAAAGTAAAAAGGCTACAGTTTGGAGTAAATGTCGCTCCTGGGATTTTCCAAAGCGTAATGGAAAACACACTACGAGGTATACCAGGGGTCTGCCCCTACTTTGACGATGTCTTGATTGCAGGAGACTCCACACACATTCTAGCTGAAAGGCTTAGGGCTGTCCTGTTAAGATTCAGGAAATCAGGCCTCAAGCTCAGAAAAGACAAATGCCAGATTGGGGTGCCTTCTACTGAATTTCTGGGATTCAAAATTGATGCTGCTGGGATTCATCCTGCTGAATCCAAACTAACTGCTATTTTAGATGCACCCAGGCCAAAGTCTAAGGCCGAACTTCAGGCCTTCCTAGGCCTCCTGAATTTCTACAATTCTTTTCTTCCACATAAAGCTAGTGTAGCTGAGCCTCTTCACAGGCTACTAGACAAACAGGCTGTGTGGCTGTGGTCACAAGCGCATGAGGCTTGCTTTAAAGAAGTCAAGGCCTTGCTCACTTCTAACAGTGTTCTTGCACATTTCAACGAGTCTCTCCCTGTGTGCATCGCTTGTGATGCGTCCCCCTACGGGGTTGGAGCTGTCCTGAGTCACCTCAGGTCTGATGGAACTCAGGTTCCTATTGCATACTACTCCAGAACACTGTCTTCTGCCGAGCGCAACTACGCTCAGATAGACAGGGAGGCTCTGGCTGTTGTTGCTGGAATTAAAAAATTCCACGATTTTCTATATGGCAGGCATTTCACGGTCTTCACTGACCATAAGCCTCTGCTGGGACTGTTTACCACACGTAAGCAGACTCCCCACATCATTTCCCCTAGAATGCTTAGGTGGTCTATTTTCTTGTCTGCATATGATTTTTCATTACTCCACAAGCCTGGGAAAGAAATGGGCCATGCTGATGGCCTCAGTAGATTGCCTCTGCCAGTAGTAGAAGCTGACCCCGCGCCAGCTGTCAACATTCTATCAATCCAAGCCTTGCCCGAGCTCCCTCTTAGTGCCAGGGATGTTACCGCTGAAACGGGTACAGATCACACACTTTCACGTGTCCGCTCCTGGGTCCTGTCCGGGTGGCCTGAGCACTGCCCTAGTCCTGAGTTTCAGAGTTTCTGGTCCAAAAGAAACGAACTGTCCCTTTCTCAGGGTTGTCTGCTTTGGGGAAACAGAGTTGTCATTCCCACCTCAATGAGGACTAGGGTCTTAGAATCCCTCCACGAGGGTCATCCTGGCATTGTTCGTATGAAGGCTCTTGCACGAAGCCACTTGTGGTGGCCTGGTTTAGATAAAGATATTGAGGCTAAGGTACACGCATGCCACCTGTGCCAACGATCTCGCCCAGAGATGCCCCAAGCTCCTGTGCATAGATGGGAGGAAACACAGTCCCCATGGTCTAGGGTGCACATTGACTACGCTGGGCCCTTTCAGGGCCAGTTCTTCTTGGTCCTTGTTGACAGCCATTCAAAATGGCTTGAGGTTGTGCCTGTCTCATCCACCACCACTGCAAAGACTATTCAGGTACTGAGGGGGATTTTTGCTGCACACGGGCTGCCAGATGTCATTGTGTCCGACAACGGCCCTCAATTCACCTCCTCCGAATTCCAAGCTTTCTTACAGGCAAACCTGATTCGTCATGCCACGTCTGCACCTTTTCACCCGTCCACCAACGGTATGGCTGAACGTATGGTGCGCATCGCAAAGGACGCCTTGAAGAGACTCACCTACGGGGACTGGCATCACAGGTTGGCTGACTTTCTCCTTTCTTATCGCACCACACCGTCCACTTCTACAGGGAGAAGTCCAGCTGAACTTCGTTGGGGGCGCCAACTTACTACTAGACTTGACCGGTTGCATCCGGACAGACTGCCTTCATCTACCTCACATCCTAGGGCACCTAGACAACTACTTGTGGGTGCCCCGGTTTGGGCTCGCAATTACGGGCCTGGTCATACATGGGTCCCCGCTTCTGTGTCCAGGATCACAGGTCCTCTCTCCTACGAGGTTGCCCTGGACAACGGTCGTGTCCTGCGTCGGCACATCGACCAACTTTGCTCTAGGCGAGACTTTTCTGCTGAGACTCCTGGGTCTTTTCCAGGGGGGGAGGGGGACCCTTTGGAGCAAAGGGAAGGGCAAGAGCTACTGCCCATCTCCACTGAGGGAGCCACAAACGGCTCATCCCAAGGTTCTGCAATTGCTCCGAAAAGAAAGTCATGGAGCTTACCCACACAACAGGCACTCACGCCTACTCCAGCCAGGGAGTCACCCCGGGGGCATACTCACTTTCCACACACATCACACAGCACTCCAGCAACGGAGGATACCCGGGGGCATCCCAACAAATCATTCCCCGCAAGAGAACTGGCACACAATTCCCAAGGTTGGCCTGACCTTACCCCAAATCCTACAGGGGGTCAAACATACACAGAGTTAGTCGAGGAACCAAGTCCCGACTACAACAACCCTAGCACAAATCAGGGAACACCTGAGTTTTGGGAAAGTACAGAAACCCACACGAGCCCGAACACAGAATGGGGTTCAGGGAATGGACAGCCTCCTGACAGGTCTTGGACTGACCTAGGAGGTTCTACAGAGACGCCCAGCAGCGGCTATCACTTCAAGGGGCCTGAGGGTCTACAGCTAGGTAGGTCAACCAGGTCACAAAGTAACAGAAGCCCTGGCCTGACGAGCCCGGTGGGCAAGCAAGCAGGCCAGGCATCGGGGCACAGTCCTTGGAAGACACCAGGGCACAATAGAGAGAACAGGCTCACGCCTCCCTCCAGTCAGGGGAATTATGCCAGTAATTCAGAGCTAAGAAGGTCACAGAGAGCAAAGAAATCTCCCAAGTACCTAGAAGACTACATAACATTGCTGGCAAAGCAAAAGCCAGTAAACAGTGGGAACATTGGGGAGCAAAATGTCGTATAAAATAAATGTTGTATGTTGGTAGTAGTTTTAGCCCGGGGGAAAGGGGTGTTATGTCCCGAGCCTTTGCAAACGGCTCGGGCGTTTGCAGGCAGTCCCGGGCAGGTGCAAAGCTGCCCGGGACCAGACAGGCTGTCGCCAGCGCCGTGCGCATGCGCGGGTGCTGGCGCGGGAAAAGTAACCCATTTACCCGGGAGTTGCCTATATAAGAGGCTGCGAGGCGTTTGGGCGAGGCTGAAGCCATCTTCCTGTAAGCTGAACGCTGAATAAATGAAACTGAGAACTCCAGCTGCTTCTCGTGTCTGTTTTCCCGCCACGGACTCAACACCTACTATGATTTTCTTTCCTTTTACCAGTTCCTCTCCCTTCTCCCCAAAAGTTGTGTGGGTATGAGTACAATTTCTCAGGATCATATTTTATGCATCTCATGAAGTAAATTGTGATGAACCCATATTATATGTGTTAAAGAATATATTATTCTATAATATGCCATAAAAGTCTTCTTTTATACTTATATTTAATTGTTTAATTATTGTTCTAATTGTTTTAATGACTTATTTTATTATATGCCACCCAAAGTCTTGTTGTGAGATGAGCTGCTATATAAATCTGATAAATAAATAATTCAGTTTTGCTGAAGAGATTAATAGTTACTCCTTTGGAAATGAAATGTAATTCTGTTAATAAGCAAATGGTATAGCAACCTGTTTATTTTTCTTTTTAAAATCTGACCAAAACTGTGAGCATCTGCTGAACTCTTCTAACATTTCTAATTCACAGAGTTTATGGTCTAATGAATTTGAATCTTTGTGTTTGAATTCAGGGCTTTCCAAGTGAGCAATGATTTTTGAATGCTTAAACCAGAGCTTCTTGAAATTGACACTTAAATGAAGCTGAAGTTTCTGTCTGCTAAGGCCCACGTCGTATAATTATGAATTCTTTGAAATAGGAGCCCTGGATCTTCAGATACTGCAGTGGTATCAGTATAATTCCAATAATAATGATTAGAAAGCAGCTATTAGACTTTGATTCAAAATGACAACAAATAAATTAAAACACTATGAATAGCCATACTCCAGATTATTAGCTAATGCTTAGAAAAGGAAAAACCTACCAAAATCCAATAATTACCTGACAGAATAAAAACAGAAAATGGTTTAGAATATCATCATTAAATAATTACATTTTTCCACTTTGCCAAGGGAGATTATGGCAGCCATCTCCCATTACCTAGAGACTGTACAGACTATCTGGGAAAGAGACAACTCTAACTCTAACTCACACTTACCAATATCAAGTGGCTGCAGACACTATGGCCACCTGGACCCAGGATTATTTTGTGCAAGAGTTCCATATATACTCTTGGATGGGGTAGACTTCTCCACTCAAAAGTAGGACACAATTTGGGATTTAAAGTTCCTACTCAAACAGCAGATGCTACTGTGGCCAATAATGGGCCTTGGCACAGCTTTGTCTGGTGCCCCAGTTGCAGCACTTCCTGGATTGAGAGACCTTTCAGACAGACATTTATGTTCTAATCACCTTGCATCTTGGTATAGCAATGAGTTGTACATTGGGCTGCCAGCCTGCCCCCAAAATACTTTTGCCTAAATAATGGCTATTTCCATCAAGTTTACTTTCCATTTTCTTTACTCTACGTAGGTCTTAAAGACCTCATTGTTGTAGGTTAAGATAGACCCTCATATTGCATGTGGGGTTTTTTGTATTAAATAACTAGGTCTGACTTTGGTTTCTTTTGAATTGTGTTTTATATGTTTATTATATTATTAGCTTCCTAGAATTGGTTTGGAGGTAAGTAAGGCCTTAATTAAGTTAAATAAATAAGGAATTCATGATTATGGAAAATTTAGCAAAACATAATATACCTCTGAGAATGCTTCTGTAAGGATATAGAAAAATTCCTATATAATTGAAATAAATATACTGTTTTAAATAAACACATGTTGGCTACAAAGAAGGCCTTTCAATACAGTGCCATTTCCTGGAAGAAGTGAAACCTGCTGTTGAAATATGGCCTGACTATAAAAATTTGGAACGCTTACAAATTTCCAATAGATTTTGAAATTACTTCTAAAATGGGGATGAGTTAGCGTCTTCTGTCAAGAGCTCCCTCTAAAAGTTGGTTGTATTACCCTGTAATAATCCCCCTTTTCCATTGCACATCTCTCCCCCATGCCCATCTTAATGGAAAGGGAAGATGAATTTGAGATGGATGCATGCTAGATCATTTTGGCCAAGATCTATCCTGACTGAGGGCTACTGGGAAGCAATAATTTCCCCACTGCTTTCTCCAGCACAAAGATATCAATGGAGGAGCTACCAGGAGACAAATGGTGAAACAAGCATTGCCATGTTGTATATTTTGCTTCTATATGACTGAGGCGAAAATTTACCTGGCAATGTTCTTATGTTCATGTCATCATTCTGATTAAACTATTGGATTGTATGGATCCCTCTGCTTTGGCAGATCTGTTTATATACACTCATTCAAACACACAAACATGCAAGCCCAAACCTCCAAACTTTCCTCACATTCCAGCTTCCAGATGTCAATAGACTGGGAAGACTGGAGAAGAGAGAGGAAGGAGGAAACTGTCCAATCTACAATGAAAAGAGATGGTTCTGGATAGAAAAAAAAATGATAATGACATTAATTGACATGGATATTTGCTGTCTGATGTCATAGTATTAGAGGAGGAATACCCATTTTATGGATTGTGTCTATGAAGGGGGAGCTGGGGTACTGAACTACAACGACCTGGCAATTTCCCAGGAAGGAGAAAGCCCAATCCAAGGGGGAGGGGGTGAGACAAGAGATAACATATCTTCAGAGTTAGATAGGAAAAGGAAGAAGAGATTTAAATGGCCATTTTCCTAAAATCTCCCAGGGTATATCTGATAGATTTAGAGTAGTATTGATTTAGTCTGACAACATTCTGTCTATATGATGTGAGCAAATAAAGAATTAAACTTTGATTGGATTGCTCTATGTCATTCTTGGGTTGGGCTTGCCATCCTGAGAGGAAAAAAATAGAAAATTCTTCTGCATCTGTTTAAGATATGGAACTCTATTCCTCTTCTCTGCTGTGAGTTTATGTTAGAATGGAGAAATGCAATACCTCTAAATGGGAAAGAGTGAAAGAAAAGGTTCATAAATGAAGGTTGAATTAAGCTGATTTATTGCCAAAAGCCTATCCACAGGAATCTTCTCAATTAAAGGTTGACATCTTCTTGGGGTTAGATAAGGGTCAATGGTACTCGGGGGGGGGGGGTGTTGGATTTAGTTTGCTTGTGGTTATGTAGGAATTCTAGACTGCTCCATCTTTTCATTCTGCCCCCAGGTTCTGTCATTCCTTCTCCTACATTTCTCAGGCTGATATCCATGGGCAGGAAGAAGTGGGAGGAGTGAGAATGAGAGAAAAACAGGTGAAGGACAGTATTTGGTGACCTCAGATAATTAACAGAAATAAATTATAAAAGAGAAGGTGGCAGTTGGCATCCCACGTTTCAGAGAAGTTAAGAGACTGAGACTAGAAAGGCAGATGACATGAGAGCAGAAACTGGCAAGGTGAGAAACAAAGACTCTGAAATCGGACAGGACTGTTTTGTGAACCCATCCCAGGTGCAGTGTAAGAAATAGACTGCAAGCTGCCTATTAAGAGTACAAAAGAAGTTCAATATTTAAACCTTTCAATATCTGTCTGTCAGTCTATCTTCACTGTCTGTCTGTCTATCATCTCTATCTATCAATATGTCTGTCTTTCTCTCTATGTCTCTTTCCAGATTTTTAGTTTATCAGAAGCTGTTCTTTATCTTACTAAGGTTATAGTATCTACAATAAAATATCTTAGTCACTTAAGTTGAATTTCTAAATTCCCATGAGTGCTAAGTTCCAGGAAAATGAATATTGAAGAGAATATTGAAGAGAATATACAAGAGTTTACACTGACTACTTTCATCTTTAATATTTTCACATCCATTTCCATCAATGAATCAGTCAATCAATCCTATCATTTGGTTCAGAATTATATTGTGAAACTGCAATATAAATGTGGTGAGGTATTTTTAAAAAACTCTTGAAGCTAGATTCATATTGATCATATTTATTTTATTCAAAAGTTTTTTCTTTCATTGCTTAAATTGCAATAGAATAAGGGATAAATTCTAATTTACCAATTAAGAAAAGGCCATGGAATTTCTTATGCCAAGAGATACACAGAAGTCATAAGCCTAACCTAAAACTCCAGTCCTTCTTATATGGCCCAATGGTACCAAGTCATTCCAATTTACAAATAACCAGACAAGATTCTGAACTTGTGTATTAATTAGAAAATTCAATTTATGTAAAAAAATATATAATCTCTTTATAGTCAATTCTAATATTGTGTTGGCCTACTTTAATTCCCATAACACCTTAATAATTCATGTAAGAGTTGCTAATGCTAAATCAAAAGGAAGGAAGAAAAGTGGCAGGTATTATGACATAAATTTAATAAATTTAACATAAGAAAGAAACAAAGAGAACAGATCATTAATAATCTATAATTTAAGGACTAACCAAAATTTAAAAATTGTGAAATCAAACATAAGACATGCCTCAAACAAAAGTCAGAGATTTGATAACATCCAAAATTATTGCTTTCTGGTTATTTTAATTGCAAGATCATAATTCAGAAATAATATTGTCAGAATCTTGATGATCATATATAAATCCTCTTTGAGTCTCTCTTTCAGAAAGGTGGGTAGTTTGGAAATACGAAATATAAATAAATAATTAAAATCCTGGCTGAGTTAAGGATACTATGGTTAGAAAAATATGCAGTTGATTTGCAAGCCAAAATAGTTCTTAAATCATAGCATCCACATTTATCAATGAAATAGGTCTATTATAACATATTAAGTATTTGAAATAATTATGCCTGGATTAGGAATAACTATGATATATTTTTTTATAAAACTAAAAAGTCTGAATTTATTTTAAAAAATGTTGAAACCTGTATATATTTTGCCTCAGGCCAGGGAAAGACTGTCAGAATCTATAATATTGTTATAGGTATAATTATAACCATAATGTTGGCTATACAATAATTTGATCTCTAATACATGCTTTTTAAAATTTATTCTTTTACTATTTTTAAAATAGATCTTTAGTGGTATCTCATTCCAAAGACAGTGATGTCATTTCCTATTGTATCTTCTTAATAAAGTCTTTAACTTTCAATAAAGAGACTTCAAGGACTGCTTAAAGTATGACTTTAATTTCATATCAAACAATAAAACACATCTCACAAGAATGTGACCTGAAACTGTATCAGTGTCTGTTATCATGTGTTTTAATTTTAAACGGCAAAGAATGAGATATCAAGAAACAATCCATCTAAAAAAAAATTCTGTCTGGGCAAGAAGGAAATATATTCCTGTTGAGAAGATTAATAGGTATTCATTTAAATTCAAACATTTAACTTTGTAATTTGAAATATTATTTGGCCTGATTAAAAAAAATCAGTTGTATGGTTGATTGCAATGATTGTGATGGTTTTCAATGAAAAGAAATTAAAATAAATAAAATATATATGCTCAATGCTTACCTCATAAATAATAATAATAATAATAATAATAATAAAGTTGGAAGGGACCTTGCTCAGGCAGTTACTCTACACCATTTCAGACAAATAATAATAATAGTAATAAAGTTGGAAGGGACCCCCTGCTCAGGCAGGAACCCTACACCATTTCAGACAAATGGCTGTTCAGTCTCTTCTTAAAAACTTCCAGTGTTGGAGCATTCACAACTTCTGGAGGCAGGTTGTTCCATTGATTAATTGTTCTAACTGTCAGGAAGTTTCTCCTTATTTCTAAGTTGCTTCTCTCCTTGATCAGTTTCCATTCGTTACTTCTCATCATGCCTTCAGGCGCCTTGGAGAATAGCTTGACTCCCTCTTCCCTGTGGCAGCCCCTGAGATATTGGAACACTGCTATCTCACATATCTTCATTGTCCCAAGTATGAGATCCTCCCTGAGCCAAATTTATTTGATTAAAATTACTTTCATCTATTATATGATCCATTAGATTAAATTCAGATATTGATTATATATTGTCCTGTAGCACTTTTGATGAATCATGTACTGTAAATACAGGAATGCAAATCTTGACTAATAGTTGTGACTATTTTCCGTTTTATTAAAATGGTGCTTTTTTATAAATTAGCTTTCTTATTATTTTAATTGAAAAATAGCATATAAATGGAAGTTATATTAAATTAACAAGAGAGCCAAGGAGATACTTGCTGTTATTTCTGTGCCTAATTTGGTAGCCTAATAGCAATAAGGAGAAAGTTCTTATTTAGTACATTTAATTGTAGAAAAAAATCAGCTAAATTTACCTGGCAGCAGGAAGCATAATTGAGGGAATTGAGGCCTTGGAGTTTTAATTATTTAAAATTATAATGTTAAAAAGTGATAATTTGGCAATAGGGGATTTAAAGGAAGTGAGATACGGAGGTAACTATGGTATTGAGCCTGCATATTTTATATTATTATTATTATGAGCTTCTTTCATTGAATATGAAAATCACCACAATAATTGCAATCATAACAATATACAATGGATTTTTAAAAACCAAATAATAGGCACATATTGGTGGTGCATATGAATTTTCTGAATCATCTTTGCCAGCAGACAAATAGTTTGAAAAATGTTTTTTCCATCAGCATTAAGCACATGGGGAAAATTCAACTACTATTAAAAACTACTGTTTCCAGTTTCTAAACTCTGTAACTCAATTGTATTTCATTTGATTTCTCTGAAATTTGGCAACAACTACTTCTCTTCAAAGTGATCTTCCATGTTAACATTTTATAGTAGTGCAGCAAATGATACACAAGGAGTAAAATGTTTGCAGGTTTAACACAAAATGTGATATATCTAACAGAGCCTTTATTCTCCAGAATGTTTTAAAGGGAATGTATTTGTATATAAGAGCTAGAAGTTATGTGGGAATTTTAGAAAGTAAACTAGCAAATCTTCAATGTGTATGATTTTTTCCATATTTATCTGCTGATCCTTCGTACAGCCAAATAACCTTCTCTGAGATTATGAATGAATAGAGGAATATGCTTTCAAGATGCACTGAGAAATGTGCAATTTTACATTCCTCCAAAAATACTTTAACCAAATTGTCTTTCTTATTCCAAACAATATACAAAAAAATAGAGGAAGAACTACTTGATGATTCAAAGACATTGACTTGGAAAGTCAGTTGGCAAAGGAAGAAAGCTAGAGTAAGACTGAAGAAAATAGACATCCTGACCCATTAGATGGAATATTATACTATTAAAGAGATGTATGAACATGGCTAAGAGAATAGATAATTGTTGGAAATAGAAGTGTTATTAGGATTTATAACTAGAATTTTATATTTTGGTATAGGAAGCGAAATATGAAAATGCTAAAAGGGCTTGAACAAGGGAAGCTTTTGGTTGCCCAGATATAATTTATTATGAGAAAATTATAAGCGATAGAGACACCTTGAACACTGATGGGAAATCAAAAAATTTTAAAAAGTGAGAAAAACAGGGTATTGATTGAACAAATGGATATTAAGTGCAAATGCAATTGAGATATGTTTTGGTTAGAAAAGATATTCTAAATTGACACTACTGATATTATATATAATATTAGAAAAATGTAACAAAGATGCTGATATTCAATTGTATATGTATTAACAGCAATAAGAATTGTATTTGCCCAGTATGAAAAATATATAACATCGGAAGAAGAGAGGAAGCACTGGATGCAGTGGTGGGATTCAGCCAGTTCGGCTATTTGCAAATGCAAATGTTATTTGCATTTTGGCAGAACCGGTAGCTAATTTTTTGTTGCCCAGGCCCAGAATGGTCTTCCAGAAGTGGCATCTACACAGAGAACCGGTTGTTCACATGTTTGAATCCCATCACTGACTGGACGGTGTAGTATTGTACCTAGATTGAGGAAGTTAATATGTACCACTGAATTACTAATGGACCCAGACAACATGTTGTTTATTAAGTACTTATGACTGTAAAACTAGAAAATTAATAAAATACCTAAAAAATGTGCAATTTTAGCTAAGCATTCACATAGCTGAATTAAAGCCTGAAATTGTTGAAATTCCATTTGTTGATAGAAAATTGAGGGACCAGTTGCTATTTATCTAAGAGAAACTGAGGTAAAATCAGTGTTATAAAACAGAAAAATCAGATGTTTATCAAGAGGCTTAACCCTTCTTTTTTTGAAAAAAAAAACACCTTTCAATATAATAAGTTTCTTATTATTTGTAGTTGTAACATAGCTCTTGAACCACTGAAAAAGGCTTGCAAATATAGGCCTTTTCACTGAATGTTTGCAGATCATCTCACCTGGAATGGAAAAATATGATTTTGCAGCAATATGTTGATAAAAACTAAACAGTAAATAGTATAACCAGTGACAACTTATCCAAGGAGCATTAATTATTACAATGGTTCACATTTTTCCTTGACCTTTGGAACTAATTAGTATAATGAGATCAATATTTATGTATTATTTCTTTAAAAATTAATAAGGTTGATTTTGATTTTAACACATATACTGTATATGTTAAAAATGAGAATCCTGGATATACACATGTGGTAAAAATAACAAATAAACTCAACCACCAGGATAAGAATATAAACAAAACTGTTAAATATATATAAGTACTTATGCCAGTTATATAAGCATACACCCTGATCCTACGTTTTATATCTGACGATGTCAGCAGTGTGGCTGATGAAAGCTAAGTACTTCCATATATTAAACAGTTTTGTTTATATACTTATCCTAGTGGTCAAGTTTATTTATTATTTTTACCGTGTGTGTGTGTGTGTTAAATTTGGATTGCTAACAAAAAGTTAAAGGGAAACTTATAGACCCTTTTAAATAGACATTGCAAACATATATTCCTAAAGATCTCTGTGATTTTAATCAATATAAAATAAACTATATAGATTTTTAAAATAAACTTTTTAGTACAAATGTAATTAATGTAAAGGCAAATTTCAATAATATTGATTATATATATATATATATATATATATATATATATATATATATATATATATATATATATATATATATTCAATAATGATGGTGAAAATGCGACTCCCGGGCATAATTATAAATGGAATGAATAAAGCGCGTTCACCAGGAGAGTTTAAAGTTAAAATACTTTAATTAAAGTATTTTACTATATTAAAAGGTTGCCAAGCTTTCGTTGGGAAAACTCCCCAACATCTTCAGGGCTGAGAGACCGTTTCTAACAAGGTGGTTTAAATGGGTTCCATAGACGTCTGCGCTTGGTTCCTAGACCGTGCCAGCATTCCCCGCTGAACAGCTGATAGATGGGAGGGGGAATCGGAGTAAAGTTTTATTTCGTCGTTCTCTTGAGCACTTGTGTTCACATCTCCGTTTGAATCATCCTCCTCCATCATGGTGTCCTCCATGCTCATCTTCCCTCGTAGGTCAATATTCAATCCCCCCCATTTCTGTGAGTAAAAGTCTGTTGGTATTTGGGCAGATTCCCCGCTCATGTTACTTTCCCTTTTATCAAGCGAACGGGTCGTCATCACATGTTTTTTCTCCCCTCTCTGTATGGGGTATTCACTTTTATTATTATTATGGGTAGTGCTAAATTTAGTGGTTCTATCCTCAAATTTCTTAAGCGCTCCAATGTCATTATTGTTGTTTTCTCCAATTAAAGGGGGTGTGGTTTCCCCTTGATGTTGTTGGGAGGTTTCTGGGTAGTCTATATCAGATTGTTTCTGGTAGGGAGGAGGTGTAGCTCCTGATTTAGAACGTTGTGGATGTTGATTGTAAGGTTTGTGATATAAAGGATGATGGTTTGAGTTCCATTTTCGTAGCGCTTGTTGTGCTGGGTGCAAGTCAATGTGACGATTGATTGAGTTGTTATTCGAGAACCAGGCTTCTTTTAGCAGCCGACCTCCCTTCGTGGCATCACTGGCTATGATAAGGGTGTTATTGAAGTCAAACTGATGGCCTTGTTGTGCCATATGCATCCAAAGTTGTGAGTGTGGTTCGCCTCGTTTTATGGCCAGTTTGTGTTCGTGGAGGCGAGTTTTCAAGCGTTTGGCTGTTTCTCCCACATAGTTGCCTTCGCAGTTTTTGCAGTTGATCTTATAAACAATAGCAGATTTCTCCATGGTAGGTAGGGGGTCCTTTGGATGCATAATTTTTGATCATAGGGTTTGGTTAGGTTTGTGAGCTACTTCTATACCATGGGGTGCTAGTAGTCTGGCTGTGGCCTCTGAGATGTTACTTATGTATGGGAGGGAGATGCGTGTTTTTTGTAGGGGGGAATCCCTTCTTCGTTGGGTGGTCTGGTGCTGGAAAGTTGTACAATGTCGTTTGATAAATTTTAATGGATAACCGTTATATATGCACGTACGGAAGAGGTGTCTCCTCTCTTCTTTCTTATATTCATCCATGCTGCAGTGGGAGTCAACGCGTTTAAATAACGTTTTAATGCAGCTGATTTTATGGGAAACAGGATGATTACTCTGGTAATGGAGGATTTTATCCGTGTGGGTTGGTTTACGGAATACCTTCATATGTAGGTATCCATCTGGTTGATGGTGGATGGAAACATCTAAGAAGGCAAGAGAATTGTGTCTTTCTTCCTCTACAGTAAACCTTATGTCAGAGTAGATGGAATTTAATATTCCCATAAATGTAGTTACATGTTGTCTTTTGACAATACGCATCTCCCTCCCTATCAGCTGTTCAGCGGGGAATGCTGGCACGGTCTAGGAACCAAGCACAGATGTCTATGGAACCCGTTTAAACCACCTTGTTAGAAACGGTCTCTCAGCCCTGAAGATGTTGGGGAGTTTTCCCAACGAAAGCTTGGCAACCTTTTAATATAGTAAAATACTTTAATTAAAGTATTTTAACTTTAAACTCTCCTGGTGAATGCGCTTTATTCATTCCATTTATAATTATGCCCGGGAGTCGCATTTTCACCATCATTATTGAATATATATATATATATATATATATATATATATATATATATATATGTGTGTGTGTGTGTGGTGTGTGTGTGTGTGTGTGTGTGTGTGTGTGTTTCTGAGGTTTTCGCGGGTGTTTGTATGTTTGGTTGTTCGGGTTTTCTCCCGCGTAAAATTGGAAGTGTCTTGGCGACGTTTCGACGAAGTCCCATTCGTCATCTTCAGCTGGTTTTTTCAGCTTCGTGCTGAAAACATTGCTGCTCGAAGCACGAAGCTGAAAACACCAGCCTGAAGATGACGAATGGGACTTCGTTGAAACGTCGCCAAGACACTTCCAATTTTACGCGGGAGAAAACCCGAACAACCAAACACACACACACACACACACACACACACACACACACACAGACACACACATACATACATATATATATATATATATATATATATATATTCATTAAAATGTAGATGTTACCATCAATGTGTGAAATTAGGCATTTTATACAATGATTAGGAAATCTATAGAATGCCAAAAATGGACTCAAGCCTAGCCAGTCCAGAACTTTATTTTTAAATTGAGCATAAATAAGGCAAGTTTAAATCTGTTGAAAATGAATGAATGCCAGGCTAGTTCTTTTAGGCAAAGATTCAATGTTTACTGCTTTTTGGGATAGTGGAAGGCAAGGCTTGAACTTCCCTGTACCCTTTCTGTATCTGTAAGTAAGTGAAAGAGATTTAAAAAATAGTTTTCCTGTGAATTCAGTAGGAAGAAGCCACAAAGGGAAAAATGCCTCAAGAGAAACAAACTGCGCCTTAGTGGCTCAGTGGTTAGAAGGCAGTACTGCAGGCTACTTCTGCTGACTGCCGGCTGCTAGCAGTTTGGCAGTTCGAGTCTCACTGGCTCAAGGTTGACTCAGACTTCCATCCTTCCGGGGTGGATAAAATGAGGACCCAGATTGTTGGGGGCAATATGCTGACTCTGTAAACCGCTTAGAGAGGGCTGTAAAGCACTGTGAAGTGGTATATAAGTCTAAATTCTATTTGCTATTTCTATTTACTGATTTTGTCAGCACTATTAAGTAGACCAGATCAGGAAATCAGCTCCATAGCAAGGTTTCTTTTATTGGGATTTATAATAATAGCATCCTGTAAGTCTGATTGTGTTGTTCTTCCTCCTCCATCTTATCCATATTAATGGTTGTTGGAATTGGGTATGTCTAGTTTAATGAAGAGGAGGACTAGGGATGACATAATAGCAATGTTCCAATATCTCAGGAGTTGCCATAAAGAAGAGGGAGTCAAGCTACTCTCCAAAGCACCTGAGTGCGGGACAAGAACCAATGGATGGAAACTAATCAAAGAGAGAAGAAACCTAAAACTAAGAAGAAATTTCCTGACAGTTAGAACAATTAATCAGTGGAACAACTTGCCTCCAGAAGTTGTAAATGCTCCAACACTGGAAGTTTTTAAGAAGACATTGGACAACCATTTGTCTGAAATGGTATAAAGTTTCCTGCCTGAGCAGGGGGTTGGATTAGAAGACCTCCAAAGTCCTTTTCAAGTCTGTTATTTTATTTTCTATTTTCTATTCTCCAGTGAATCAAGGCAGTGTATGTCTGAGCTTTTCTGAATATTGTCTTATTTTTTTCTCTACATTCATCTCTACCGATGGAGTATGGACTCACATAGGAAAGTAAAAAGGTATTCTCCTGAATAGATGCAAAATGTAAGGATGCACACTGAAAGCTACTGATTGCGTGCTGTCAGTGACTGTTTCCTGTTGAATGAGCACAGACAGTTAAGGCAATATAAGACAGCCAAGTTCTAGTAAGTAGATTCCCTTGGTGAGTAAACAGGGAATACAAAGAGAAGTGTGCTGGTGGAATCAGCTGGAGAACTATGTATTTGGCTAACTTGAATAATTAAGAGGGAATTAAGAAAAAATAAAAGCTCTTTTTTCTGGTAGTGATTTTTAAGATTGAGATAGCCTTTATTGTCATTTTTTTTACTGTGAGCAGACTGGCACAAATTCTGTTCTCTGGTCTCAGAGTATATATATCTACCCATACACATACTTAACACACATAGACATACATACATACATTTGTTGTTGTTAATTGCGAAGTCATGTCCGACCCATCGCGACCCCATGGACAATGTTCCTCCAGGTCTTCCTGTCCTCTACCATCTTCTGGAGTCCATTTAAGTTCACACCTACTGCTTCAGTGACTCCATCCAGCCATCTCATTCTCTGTCGTCCCCTTCTTCTATTGCCCTCAATCTTTCCCAGCATTAGGCCCTTCTCCAGTGAGTCCTTCCTTCTCATTAGGTGGCCAAAGTATTTGAGTTTCAACTTCAGGATCTGGCCTTCTAAAGAGCAATCAGGGTTGATCTCTTCTAGGACTGACCGGTTTGAACGCCTTGCAGTCCAAGGGACTCGCAGGAGTCTTCTCCAGCACCATAGTTCAAAGGCCTCAATTCTTTTGCACTCAGCCTTTCTTATGGTCCAACTTTCACAGCCATACATTGCAACTGGGAAAACCATGGCCTGGACTATACGCACTTTTGTTGGCAGGGTGATGTCTCTGCTTTTTAGTATGCTGTCTAGATTTGCCATAGCTTTCCTCCCCAGGAGCAAGCGTCTTTTAATTTCTTGGCTGCAGTCCCCATTTGAGGTGATCTTGGAGCCCAGAAAAATAAAATCTGTCACTACCTCCATTTCTTCCCCATCTATTTGCCAGGAATTGAGAGGGCCGGATGCCATGATTTTGGTTTTCTTAATGTTGAGTTTCAAGCCAACTTTTGCACTCTCCTTCTTCACCCGCATCAAGAGGCTCTTTAGTTCCTCTTCACTTTCTGCCATTAGAGTGGTATCATCTGCATATCTTAGGTTGTTGATATTTCTCCCGGCAATCTTAATTCCAACTTTTGATTCATCTAGCCCTGCCTTTCTCATGATGTGCTCTGCATATAAGTTAAATAGGCAGGGCGACAGTATACAGCCTTGCCGGACTCCTTTTCCAATTTTGAACCAATCAGTGGTTCCATGTCCAGTTCTCACTGTTGCTTCTTGACCCGCATATAGGTTTCTCAAGAGACAAATGAGATGGTCTGGTACTCCCATCTCTTTAAGAACTTGCCACAATTTGTTGTGATCCACACAATCAAAGGCTTTTGCATAGTCAATGAAGCAGAAGTAGATGTTTTTCTGGAACTCCCTAGCTTTCTCCATGATCCAGCGTATGTTGGCAATTTACATACATACATGTACATACATACATACATACATACATTCATACATATATGGCTTTTTTTGTCATAGAAGTCCCAGAACGGAGTTCCAGCACCTTTTTTGTATGGAACCTTGTAGGATAGGCAAGGCGGGTTGTATGATGTGTGTGAGTTCCGGCACCTTTTTTTTTTTTTTTACAAAAAAAGCACTGCATACATACACATACACACACACACACACACACATTAATCACTCCATTTTGAATACATAGCAGAGAGAGGAAACTTGAGAGTTTACAAGGTTGATACTATATGGAACAAAACTGTGACTGAATCTGGATGTTCTGTTTCAGATATTAAAAAATGAAAATAGGTTTCTCCATTCATTATGTGACCTGCAATTTTTATGTCATGTTACTATTTTCATCTAAATATAACCTGGCACATATTTGCAGTAGGTGCACACTTGTGATTATTTTTGAAGAAAGAGCTAACCCCTCCCCACAAAACCTGGAGCAGCAAGAGGCCAGAGTACAACTTGCAAAGGAGAATGAAGAGCAAAGGAAAGATGTCCATGGTAAATTAGTTGAACAAAGGATTAAGTCCGGAGATGAGAGTGATAATTAGAAATGAGAAACCTAGAATATTTTGTAATCAAGTGGAATTCTCTGAAGAGAAAAAGAGGCTCTGATTCTCCAATGGAAGAAAGTGAGACCCTATGGAACAAGAATAAGGTTAATAGAACTCTAAAAAGCAAGAAAACACATGTACCATTCACTTCAGTTTGTAAAAGATACAGATCCAATGACAGTTATTTCTTCCTTATAATGTATTGGAAATAGCAATACATGGGGAGGAAGGGGAAATGACACTGCAATACTATTAGAATAATTTCATCATTGACTCTGAATATCCCCCCCCCCCAAAAAAAAAGCTTAAAATGCTGGAGACTGAAGCAATACCATCTACTTTCATTGAAAAAAAAAACTGGAAAGAGAAATTATAAGTGACCACTTGGCTATGAAGATGACACTGTAAATAGAGATTTGGTTTCTGAGACAACAATTTGAGTAAATTGGATGATAGCTGACTGGTAATCGAATGACAAGCTCAATCAGGAAGATTTTGAACTGAATCCTGTGGAATGAAAATAACTGTAAAACAAATCCTAATATGAAAAACTTAAAGTAAGGGCCTCATATAAAGACTTATCCAGTGTAAAAGAGTGTGAGTGCTATTGTATATGGGTAACCCCCAGGCGCTTCCACATAATTATCCATGTGAGTATGAAATCATGATGCACATAGAAAAGCAGAGCTGTAATATTTGTGTCACCATTTGCTGCCTGCTGTTTCTCCCTGCACCAGATACCACAATGAAAATTAGATCATACAGTTTATGGCCATTGTCTACAAACTAATGTTTTGGTTATGGGAAATAAATGAAATTAATTTGAAAATGCAGGAAGAGAAATATAATTTAATAATTATAACAGGATGATGTGATGACTCCTATGACTGACCTATAATAATTAAAACCTATGATTTATTCACAATGAAGGGATACAATAAAAGGATAAGAAGCATTGCACAAAGTTAAAATAATTCTTTTGCCTCCTCAGTGAAAGTTTAATGATACTGCAGAAAATATCCCAATTAAATAAATGAAAGAACAAGTTAAAAAATGTTATTGGTGCTTATTGCATAAGTACCCAAAGGTAAGGTATTACAGATGTTTCAGAGATGCATGAAGTAAACTTAATGACAGACTTTAATTACCCTTTCATCTATTGGGGACAAACTATACCAAGTGTGGTCCTTACAGAAAATTAATGTCATTTTGATGATTTTATCCTTTGAAGGATGAGAAGAAGAAAAATATATATTAACCAATAGAGAAAACTTGATTTCAAGTTATCTTCAATATTCATTTATTTTTGTTTGTTTGTTTGTTTGTTTGTTTATTACTTCCCATCTTTCCAGAAGATTTAATTACTCATTGCCACATATTAGAAGATGCACTATAATGCAGAAGATAATCAGTGAGCCACAATCCTGATGCAACAAAGTCCTACCTAAATTAGATAGCTTTGCCAATGCATTATGCCCAGTTTGGCACCATACCTCACCACCATCAGTAATGAGGAACTCCTTATTAGGAGGTTTCATATTATTGAGGCTTAAGAGTAAATAGAAAGAACAAACTTTTCCTGGTATCCACATAATCCACTGATTAGAGACAGCCAAGAAATACCACAGTTCTAATTAAATGAACATTCTTCAGAATGACATGCAATAGGGCAGTTACTTTCCTATACCCAGTGTAGAAAAGTAGGTTTTTAGCTTTTATTTCCTGTGAAATTTAGAGTAAGATAGTCCTTGATTTACAAACATTCATTTAGTGGCCATTCTCAGTTATAATGGCACTGAAAAAAGTGACTTATGACCATTTTTCACACTTTTCACACTGACAACCCATGGCTGTGTGATCAAAATTCGGGCGCTTGACAACTGGCATGTATTTGTGACAGTAGCAGTGTCCCAGGGTCATGTGATCACCATTAACCTTCTCAGCTGGCTTCTGACAAGCAAAGTCAATGAGGGAAGCCAGATTCACTTAACAATGTCATGATTCACTTAACCCCTGCAGTGATCTACTTAACAATTGGGGCAAAAAAGGTCATAAAATGAGGCAAAACTCACTTAGCAAGTGCTTTGCTTAGCAATGCAAATTTTGGACTCAATTGTGGTAAGTTGAGGACTACCTGTACTATTGTTTAATTAAGAAGATGTATGTTATTTCCTGGATAAATTGAAGATGGTGTGCTTTCCTCAACAACATTTTATCTCTCTTAAAAAATGGGATAGAATAGGTATTTTGAAAAATCATTGTGATGAAACCCTGCAGTGTCAACTATTTCCATTCTCTCCCAACAGAAATATTTGAACTGTTTCATTTTAATGCTGCCCCATGCAAGCTAGCTTGGTTTGAATTGATTTGGCTTTGAATCCTGAATTGAATTGAATTTTGTCTCTTTTGGATCATGAACTGAATCAGGTTTAATTTTCACAGTTCTTTTTTAGCATGGTGGAAAACATCTATAAAAATTGATTATTTGCTGATTAGGTCAAAATGTTACTTTTTCTGTCTACTGTGCATATCGAACAGACTGGAAGAAAGGTGGAGAATAGAAAATAGGGAGGGACAGAGGTTTAGGAAAAGAAATAAAGAAAAGCTAAGGGGGTTTTAAGACTTGAAGTCAGGCTTTTTTTTTAAGGATGGGAAAGAAGTCTGAAAAGACGAAAAGAAGATGAAAGGATGAGGGATAGGATTAAAAGCAGAGATCTTTATAGGTTCATTTAATACTGTACACTGAAGAACAAGTAAATTTTCATTGGACAAATAGCATAGTACAGGACTAGTCAAACAAGGTACCAGTTTCAATATTATGCTATGCAGGAATCCTGCTCAAAAATAACTTTTAAACATAAATACACTTGCACAAAAATAAACCAACAACAGCTATATTTTATGCCATTAAAAATATACTTCTTTAGCTTCGTTTTCTGCATGCTGGTATTTACTGCTCGGCTCAGCAGTAGGGAGTGGCTCCAGCAAAGTCTTTCCTCCTCTTTGAAAAATTCCCCAGGGAAAATGTGTTTCGGCAGGTTTAGTTGCCCCAAACAAATGGCTTATGCCATTCTAATGTTCTGTGCTCATGTAACTTCTTAGATGCTAGAAACAAAACCAAAGAGGTTGAAAGACAGAACTCTAGAGAAAGGATGGAAGGAAAAAGGTGAAATAGTTTGCTGTTGCTTCTGTCCCACCATCAGATATGTTTTTCAGAAGGGAAAAAACACAGGAAGGTGGGATTACTTACCGATTAATTAACTATTCCTATTCTGCAAACATCTATCTTCCTCCCCATGAGGGAGAATTGGCAGATCACTATGAAAAGCTACATTTTTCCTTTTGATTATAGGATTAAGAAAAGCAGTTTACTATTTTCATGTCATGCATGGCTGGAATCACACATTTGATTCTGAATAAATTCCTAACAAGCTGTTATAGAGCTCTTCTTCTCTCATAACCCACTAGAAACTCTAGGCAGCTCTAGAAAAGAGTAACTTCTTTTGTGATTGTACAAGATTTTGTTTCTTTGGAATGTACAGTATTTACAGCAGTAACCTCCCTATGGAATTCATCATCTGGCCTTATATTACATTCAGCTGCCTGAGGAACAACTGATCAACCACATCAAGGGAATCTTGATTTAGATTTTGAGCACAAACAAGAAGATCTCTAGCCCAGCCCTTTACAATTTGATCTTACTGCCAGAAGAGTTTGAAGCTTCACCCTCAGGATTCCCTGCCTGTAAGCTCTTCATGATTTCATAGAGTTGGCAAACACTAATTTAGATCCTTGCATAGTGTCATTGTACTAGAATAAACTCATTTAAATTAACTGGTTTCCACATTTTTGTAATACGCTTCTTCTGCTTATGGGGAACTGCATTGTTCTCATAGGGATAGAAGATAAGAATGAGCAGTTGCACAGATAATGTTCTCATCAAAAATAATGCTCAACTCTAGTAGGACTAGTAAGAATCTGTGGATTTTAGAGCACCCAGTACTGCAGACCATCCATCTTTAGTTCTGGATGCATTATAAATCTTTATTTCTGGACTCTCAGCTCTCATTTGAGGAGCAGGTGGAAGCAATGCCCATGACTGCATTTGTACAAATTCATCTTCTGTGTCAACTGAACGCTGTCCCAGATCAGGAGTTGATCAGTCTTGGTCTTTGGTCATCTCCCAGTTGGATTACTGTTATGCACTTGGCAATTGCCTTTGGTAGAATGTGGCAATTATAACATAGGCCTTGGTACACCTATGTTACATTGCTACTTCGTGCAGTTCAGGATGCTGATTATCATGACATGGGGCTGTTTATTTGTGAAACTGCCTGTCTCCCAAATAATTCTGTCTACCCTACTGAGTTTGATAGAGCTGACAGACTCCTGGTCTCTTCTCTAAGAAAATGCTATCTGATAGGATTCAAGAAACATGTCTTCTCTGTTATAACACCTGCCCTACAGAAGAGTTTACATCTCTCCACTCCAGGAAATTCAGAGAATCTCAACCTTATTTGCTTGTTAAAGTGTATTGAATACCTGCCTGTTCCAGTGGGCATTGGATCAAGGTATTGAATGAGTTACACTCTGAGATATGTCTTAATGGATGTTTTGTAGGCATTAAATCTCGTCTTCAGCTGCTACTGGGGATTTTCTTGTGTGTCAGTCTATGTTTTTATTTTCATTTTTAAATGTGTTGTAAGTTGCCCAGAGTATTTTTGAATTGGGTGGCCATACAAATGGAAGAATAAATAAATAAATAAAAAGAACCATTCTGCCAGGGTTTAAGAATTATATGTCTGCCAGTTTTTCTGCAGTGTTAAAATAGCATGTGGGTTACTAAAATACCATCCATATTTTAAAAAAGAATGTCTATTAAGGTTTTTATCTTGCAAGCAGGAATAATTTAAATTTTACATGTGTAAAAAGAATGAACTCTTATTTTTATGTAAAAATGATAGATTTCAGTGTTTTTGGAAAGAACACCTACAGAAAACACCTACGTATGTCATTCAGCCTGCAGAAAGGCATAGGTACTTAATGCACTTAAAGAGAACACCTACATGTTGGCCTTGTTATTTCATTTATTACAAGATTAACTTTTGCATAATTTTAAAAAAAATATGTTTGTGTATTGGCACAAATGCTAAGGTTATATTCTTCCAGATTAAAATATAAGGAACATTTATTCATGACAACAGAAAGGAAACATTTTTTTCTGTACTCAGCATGGAGAACTTGTGTGTATAAGTACATGAATCAGCTTGGTAGTACAATGGAAGCTTGTTTCCTTGCCAACAAGATAAATGGACCCTGAGTTAGAATATAATGTTTCTAAACATATCTGAAAAAAATTGAAGTATGTTTGTATTCTTGTTTTTGGCAATATTTAAGTCACCCTAACACTCTATACTGTCTTTGAACTTCAGATATCATGTAAGAATGTTATAATTTATAGTCCAGGACATAACTGGCAAACATAATTTTCTTGATTTTTACTTCTGAGGGAGATATGGTAAACCAACAACGTCAGCAAAGACTAAGGAACCTGTCTGGATAGGAAAAAGATGGGAGATAACCCACACATGTCCTGGACCATTGCTCCTCACAAGCAAACTGCAGGATAGGGATTTAGTTCTAAGAAAGTTGTAAACAGATTAAGAGTCCAGATAAATTTTGAACAATGACTTTTACTATAAGATTTTAGAATTAACTAAAAAAAACATAGAAGTAAATAGATTCTTGTGGGAAACATTTCTAAAGGGTTCTAAAGATTCTAAGCAGAAGGGAAAAATATGTAATCCTGTTCTTGATGTCAGTTAATAGTGGGACTTACAAAATGACACAATGTAATATCTGAAATATTAAACGAGGTCTTTGAAGAATAGAGTCAGAATTAGTAACTACAATATCAACACTATCAGTAATAGTATCTGCCTCTATGGATAGACTATGTCCAAAAGATGTTAATGAAGGAATGATATGGAAGAAATTTTATCTGACAAGACAAAATATCAAAAGTGAAACTACAATGACTATTCTGACCCAACTCCCCAAACACAACAAATTTCCAGTGTTCTTTTTATTCAGGAATGCCAGCAGCTTCACCCAGCCGACTGTTAAAGTCTTTAGTTGCCTCCAAACAATGGGGTTCGCTCCCTTTTCCCCTACAGGGGCCTCCCAAAACCCAGAGTTAATTTCAGTCTCTCACCACGCTTGCAGCAAGAGTCCTTCAGACAAGCTGGCTATTTTCTAACATGCACACACTCAGAAGGCATTCCGATTTCCAGCGCCACAGGATCTGAGGAAAACTCCGGCAAGTTTACAAACCAGAGTCAGAAACTCCAAATAGAAGTGGCTGACCGGCAGGGAGATGAATAGTTGTCTGCCACACCTATTTGTCTCTGCCCCTGCCTTTTATTCACAGCTGTGGGTGGGGTTCTGTTAGCAGTGGTTACTTTCCCACCCCAAAGACTGGCCCATAGTCTCTCGCTGTTCTCCTCTTCTCAGCCTCCGCCGTGCCTGCGCATCAATTACTGGCCCCATGTGATCCTCCTCTCCTGGATCACTTGCCTCAAGGCATAGAGGTCTCAGCCTTTCCATCTGGGGGCTGGCGGATGGCACAGGTTCCGCCTCTGTCCCCAGCTGTGATGGCTCCATTCCTTCGTGCCCATCAGAGCTTTCAGATGGCCCCGACGCTGGGTTCGATGCCCACTCCTGTGCTTCCTCCACTGAGTCGGCCACGGAGTCCTCCAGCGGCTGACAGGCCACAACACTGACAGGCCAAGAGAATGCTCTGAAGAAGGATGTTTACTGGATATACCAAAAAAATGGGTGAGGTTTTAAAAATGAAAAGGGAAATACAAATGATAAATCAAGAGAATGACCTGGAAAATGTTTTCTTACTGGATCTACAAAAGAGACTTGTTAAAGTCTTGAAGAAATCTGTGAGATGTGATTATGAAGAATAGAAGAGAAATCAGATTCTATGGCTTCCAGCGTGAGTCATGGCTGACAATATATATAGCAATCAATACCCAGATGAGCAGAGCTTATCTCTAATATTAACACTGGACCAACAATCAGGAAGTAAACAATACCCCAATCAAGGAACTACCAACTCAGACAAATAACAGTAAAAAAACAGCCTAATCAAGGAACACCAAGACCACTCCCAACAATGTTGATAGGGTGAAGCCATTAGAATATACTGATGATGTTACCTTGTTTGAAGAAAAACAACCAAGCTCAAAGAATATCAAGGACCTCACAGTTCAATCCTGAGCAATAGCTATTCTCTTCTACAGATACTTTGTAAGGTATAATTTAATAGTTATGCAGATAAGTGCTTTAGTCTGGCAAGATGTCTGTCTATAGGCAAGCAATAATAAAGAAATCACTCAGAAGTAACTCTTATGTCAAGTTCCTTGGGCCTGATAATAGATATCAATACGTGATATCTCTTATCTATAAATATCTCTTCATCCTGATATAGGACGAAGATATATCTATTTATAATCTAATAGGGAGTGAACAGTTACTAAATATACTATTTATACTTATGATGAAGATTGGAAGTCACTTTTTAATATATTTATTGTCTTTGTTTATTACATTCTCTTTTTCTAACTTTAGTTTGTATTAGTTTTCAACTATAGGAATCAACATTCTTAATAAAAAATATGTTTAAAAATAAATTGGGAGCAGATTTTCACCCTGCATTAGTGATTGACTTTTATAAATTCATTGTCTGCTCTTACTGCAGCTGCATAATCAAGAATGAAGGAAAAAAGGAAAACTGGCTTGACCGAAGACCATCAAACTTACTTCTGCATAAACAAATTTGGCATATTTAGTTTTTGAGAGAAAGCTGCCACAGAATTGCTGCTGGTCAAGTAACAAATATTTTGACATTTTTAAGCCAAAAAGGGTTCTTGCTGTCAAGCACCAAATGCAAACATCCCTCTAAATCTTATTCAGTTTTTTTGTATATATCTGGCCACATTGCTCTGCTGCCACCCTAAAATAAAAATGACATCTTGATAAACATGATAAGACTGACATTGCCACATCTATAATAATAATAATAATAATAATAATAATAAAGTTGGAAGGGACCTTGGAGGTCATCCAGTCCAACCCCCTGCTCAGGCAGGAAACTCTATACCATTTTGGACAAATGGCTGTCCAGTTTCTTCTTAAAAACTTCCAGTGTTGGAGCATTCACCGCTTCTGGAGGCAGGTTGTTCCACTGGTTAATTGTTCTAGCTGTCAGGAAGTGTCTCCTTAGTTCTAGGTTGCTTCTCTCTTTGATTAGTTTCCACCCGTTGCTTCTTGTCCTGCCTTCAGGTGCTTTGGAAAATAGCTTGACTCCCTCTTCTTTGTGGCAGCCCCTGAGATATTGGAACACTGCTATCATGTCCCCCCTCGTCCTTCTCTTCGTTAAACTAGACATACCCAATTCCAGCAACCATTCCTTATATATTTTAGCCTCCAGTCCCTAATCATCTTTGTTGCTCTTCTCTGTACTCTTTCTAGAGTCTCAATATCTTTTTTACATCGTGGTGACAAGCCTATACTATTTAATGGCATTAAATTTGTCAGTAATATTTATCTATTACAAATATTGCAGTTTGTTAGGCACAACTGCAAAATAATTCTATTGAATTTGCCATTTTCATTTTTTAGAGAAAGGATAGAAGAGAGCATTTCAGCTCTCTTGAATAAAGAAATATGTTTTACTGCTTATGGTTCCTCTGGAATTTTTACCTGCCACAAACCATTAATGATAGCCTGGCTTAAATGGCAATAATTGCTGTCACATTAGGGTGATAAACTGTGACTTAACATACTGTGAAGTTTTAGTTTGGATTATGCTTATAAATGACAAAGAACAGAGAGATCACAATAGTAATTAGAATTGCCTTTGCTAGAAAATGAAGGAATGCAAACCTAGGAAATGGAAGAAGTGGTAAATTGGGCATTAAAACAAAATGTAGGTAAATTTAGGGCTATTGTAGGCTAAATTTAGAGCACATTAATGGGAAAATTCTGCATAATGTTGGGAAGAAAGATGTGGGTCTATTGACATGTGAATGGGTTGCTTGAATGCCCTGAATAAGTTCTAGTACTATAAGAAGCCTTCTACCATGAAAAATAAGAAGTCCCTCTTTCCAGTCTCATGCAGGATTTCTTTTTGCAACCAGCTGGCCACAGCTGCACTTACCATATTTTCTGGCATATAAGATGACTGGGCGTATAAGACGACCCCTGACTTTGGAGAAGATTTGCATGATTTAGAAAGTCGTCTTATATGCCAGAAAATATGGTACTTGGATTTGCCTTTCCACCCCCTGAGCACTTATCAACATATTCATGTCTCAGGATAGCTAGAATAGTCCTAATCAGAGAAATGTACCACTTTTTACATAAAACCAAAGAGTGGGGATGGGCACTCACCTGTCAGCATACCCTTAAAGAAGCTTTATTTTTTCTTGGATTCACATAGTGGCTGTGGAATTGCAAAAAATATATGTATGAATTAAGAAGGCTTTTAATATGTCTTCAGATATATGCCCATACATGCTGTAATCAATCAAGTCACTCCTTGTTGATGCCTCCTCAGCTTAAATATGTATTTTCCTGGAATTGCATGGCTATCCTGTGATGCCAAGGAACATTCAGCTTCTTGAAAGATGGCAGGTGTGGCATGACAGCCCACACCCACTCTCAAGCACATTTTCAACTTTGGATCCAAAACACTGCACATTCCTAGTCAAACTGTGATGTGCTGAGTCACACCGTTTTGAGAATGTATATTGGAGTGGGCAATTTAGAACATATTTGTCAAGAAGGTACAGATTGTGATGATGGCCTTGGTCTTTTTTATACAATACTTTTGTTTAAAATATACAGTAATACAAACATAAACTAATACAAACTACAAAGAATAAAAAGGATAAAACTATGAAGAATAAAAAAGAATTTGTTATCTCTACAGTATTGTGCTTATGGGTTTGGAGACATACCTGCTCTAAAGCTCCAGGGACCTTATGTGAGAATTAATTCTTTTCATTTGCAAGATAATTTGAGTTGAGATGGGGGAGAGAGTCTTAGAGAATATGGCATTGATAGTTCTTACATTTATTTAATTTTGTGACCAAGGAGTGTGCATGACTTCCATGGTCCTGCTTTCAGTGGCCTGCCATATTCTTGGCTGGTCATGCAGAGATTTCAGGAGGGAATTTTTCTTTGGGGCTTTTTCAGCAGTATTGCTGCTGTCACTTCTAAGCAGGAGTTCTGTCCTTGAGAAACTGTTGGGGGGGGGGGAGGGAATCTTTTTCCTCTAAAGAATTTCAGAGAAAGCTTCCACTCAATTTGTCTGCTCAAATTGTATGGAGACATTTAAAAGGCCATTTATGCCAAACTCTGCCAGGAAAGAAATAAGAGATATTATTCACTCAAAGCAGCAATAGCTGTTAAATCAATCAGATGGGTGGTAGCAGTTATGTTATTGGTAGAAATAAGAATAAGTTTTACACCTCATCATTCTAACTGGAAAAGTTAAGATGTGAATAAAAGAAAAAGCAGTTTAGTGTGGGTTAACATGAGCTGTGAGGAAAAGTGCCAAGCACCAGGAGATCCAGACAAATGGATATAAAGATTTATTGTAAGCTTGGGCTCTATACAAGAATCTGAACTATTAATGGCCAAGGGAAATTAGCAGGAGATAAGAGTAGAAGGAATTCAAGGTGGGCTGGACTTAGATCTCTTGTGGGCATGGAGGAACTCATGACTGATGATGCATTTGACCCCTCCCTCAGGCTCAGCCTGGTTATCTCTTACAAAGAGGTGTTTAGTAATACCAAGGCTGAATCAAACTGGGGTGAAGTTCATGCCCTATAACTATAATGGTATTAATGATTTTTGAATTAAAGTGTATGTTCCTGAGGGTTTATCTAAATATCCTTGGGATACAATTATGAACTTTTTTAAAAAAAAAACCTCTAAAGTCCTGTTGATACATTCAACTGAAGAGATGGAGGAATGGCTGGAAAGACAAACGACAGTGCCTGTTGGCCCTGTTGCTGTAAAGGCTAGTTTTTAAACTAGGCCTTGCAGTTACTTTCCCATAATTCTTTTCTTATGAAAACAACACAGATCTTTTCACAGTTATACAATCTCTGTTCTTTAAACTTTCTTTCCTTTCATGGCGAATTATGCTATTTGGCTCAAAATTGGTTTTTCATCTGTAAAGACAATAGTATTTCTAATATGACAACTGAAGAAAGCGTGAGTAAAAGAATCCAATTTGTATAACTATTTTCACCCCATCTCAAGGGATTAATATCTCAAGGGGTTAAAAGACAATGGATGCATTTATTTGTTGAATTACAGCTCATGATAATCCTTCAAGGAGAAAATACATAAGAACATATTGATAGGACCTTAGTTAATTTAAACTATTTGTGTTTGTGATAGAACCTTTGGGGCTGTTCTAAGTCCAGCTTTCATGAATTTAAATGTAATTTTGCTGAATTTTTCATCTACACTGGGAAATTGCTGCATTTATGTAACTATCTCAGTCCAAGACTTTACCTAAAGCAACAATTAGAACAATATTACAAAATGTTTCTATGTATTGTCTATTTTCTTAACTTGTTTCTTTGTGTAGATATGTCTGTGGAGATTCTCAGTCATCTAGGTCATCATTGCCTCAAAGGTACTTTTTCAAAAGGCAACTGGACTGTTTTTTTCCTTGAGGAAAAAGTAGTTTTGCTTTTCATTGAAGAAGCTTCATCGGTTCTGACAGGATGGTGGGGGCTATGGATAGAATAGTTCTGACAGAATGGGGAGGCAGATTGGAGGAATCATATTTATTGTGATCATGTGGTCTTAGCATTCTGCCTGAGAGCTCTTGAGGCCACTTGGGGCTTTATTTGTGCCCTCGGGGTCACTTGCATCAGAGTGTAAATGGGGTTGGAATCTTCTTGGAACTGCTGAAAGAACTGCATTGTAGGCAGGAGATAGGTGGTGTCTTATCCCTCCCCCTCTGTTAAGAGAGGGCTGCTCAATCTTAACATAAATGGCCTCTTTTATCCCTCTTTCAAATCAATGGTTATGTTGAAATGGAATCCAGACAGGACAGGTAATCACCAATGCGCTATGTTGTCGAACTTGGTTGTTGTGAGGAGATACACCAATGGCTTGTGGTCAGTCTGGACCTCAAACTCTGCCCATACAAGTAGTCTTTCAGCTTATACACCACTGCCCATTTTAATAGTCACTAGGAAAGAAAGAAATGGGGTATGTGAGAGTGTTTTGAATGCTGTGTTCTATAAAACATTATGCGTATTTCAACACTGAGAATAAGAACTCAAAACAATCTCTTGCATTCTTATTTTTCATTTTACAATTACATAAACAGTTGGAGGTTGTAATACCTACTGTCCTTCTAAATGAAATGAAAATAAACATTAAAAAATGAAATGTTTTAAAATCCCTATAGCAAACAAAAGCATAAGTTGAGCGTGTTTTTGTAAATACAAGCTAAGCAGCATGAACATCACAACTATAAAAACACACTTCAAGCTTTGGATTTGAAGTTTCTTTCTGTAAGGCAAATGCTGATTGTGTGCACTTTTTCTTACACAGTTTGTAAACAGTCTTTTAAAAAATAGAACTCATACAAAAAAAAGGCCTGAATAGATGTAATTTATATAATTGTTTGAAAATATATTACTTTTCATTAAAAGAAATTCCAAAGCAGGATAAAATTTTTAAAAATGGAGAACAAAGGAGCACATGAAGTTTACATTCTAAATTTAAATATGAACAAATATAAAAAGAACAGTAAATTTACCATTCAGATAAGCAATTATGTGGAAATCTGTCCCCCATTATGATATGAATTTCAGTTTGGCTGCCTTAGTAAAGACCTTTACCTGCCTTTTATAAATTAAAGTTAATCAGAGAACCTGAAATGCTTCCTGAAACATTTTGATAATAAATTCTCTGGAACTTAGTGGCTGATATTACAAGAATTTTTCATTTTGGTTTCAAAGAATTTGCACTCATGGGAAGGGAACAGCAAAATCATGTTAAAATAATAAAGCCTTCTTTTTTTAATCATTGGAGAATTGAGAAGAATAAGAAAAAATCCTGCAAAATCAGATTTTGCATCTTTGTTTTCTCAAAAGGAATGATCACTTGTCAATTCTCCTGCATAAGTTATATGATAATAGCATGGAATATTTGGAAAATACAGATAGAATATGGAAAATATTAACTGAAGTATGTTTTTTTTTTCTTTCCTGAGATATTGGTGGCAACTATTAGATGACAAAGGCTTTTATTTTTAACTCAGTGATATATTGAAGGAGAAAGACAGGATCAAGCAATCACATAGCCCTGAAGTTACTCACTGGCTCAGTTCACATATGGCTTAATACACTTGATTAACTCACAACAAATGGGGTCACATAATATATTAAATCACCATAAGCTCTCCAACTCTAAAAATCAGATGGGTGTGTACAAAGGGAGAGAGAGAAAGAAGAACAAAAGGCAAAAACCAAAGAACAAAAACAATCCAAGAATAACTTAGGATAAATGAAATCTAAATACTGCATGTTTATAATATTTACATTCTGATATGCTTTTTCATTCATCAACAACTTCACTAGAGGCATTTGTAGAGATTAGGAGTAAAGCTGATTCTAACACAATGTTTACTGCTGCTGTATCTAATTTGGCCATTCGAAATAGTTCACCATTAGAACTATGCATGACTTTTTTAAATGTTACACTACTTTGGGACTGTATCAATTGCTCAGTAGAAAACTTGATTAAATGCACAGTTAAGGAAGAGGTACAAAATTAGACCATCTGAAGTCAAATGAATATGCACCTTGTTTGCCAAAACAAAATAAGATGAATCTATTCAAGTCAGCCAAAATCTAGCTGTGCTGGAGAACGAACTAAACTACTTGCTCTGCAGATTTTCTTTCAAGTCTTTTCAAGCTGGCTTGCAACAATAGATTTGGCTAGCTGGGATCAGCCATGGCAAAATTTGTCAACACACTTGAAACACTGCACACAGGTGGTGCAACAAAACTGAGGAGAGAATGAGAGAATTGTCCAATTAGGGGCAGCTCCTGATGGCAAATCTAACCCTGGTTTGGACATTGTCCAGAAAGGAAATGTTCTAGCTCATTTCCTTTCTGGACAATGTCCAAACCAGGGTTAGATTTGCCATCAGGAGCTGCCCCTAATTGGACAATTGGTTCATTACAGTGCTCTCTGCTAACAGACTTTGAAGTGAGCCCAGCGTTTGATTTCATTAACCACCGAGGAGGCATCCTTTAGGGGCAGACCATGCAAGGCACATCCTTTTTTATTCTCAGATAAACAGTGCTCCTTGAGTCTATTATCTTCGTGCTGACAAATTTCCCCCATATATTGTAAGTAGTTTTAATTACCTCTTAGGCTGTATTTAATTCTCTGGGTTTTTTTATGGCTGCTGCTGACAGCAAGACAGGTTTATATATATAATCCTGTCTTCAAGCCCTTGTGGGTATGGGACTGGAATATGTGCCTTGAATATAAGGTATCTTCGTTGTGCATCCTGGGTCCTATTTTAAGATCAGCAGTGGGTTAAAAAGAGTCATATACATGAAAAAAAAACTGGTAGAGGTAGTCCTCAACTTACATCCACAACAGAGCCCAAAATTTATGTTGCTAACTGAAACATTTGTTAAGTGAGTTTTGCCCCATTTTTCAATTTTTTGCCACAGTTGTTAAGTGAATGATTGCAGTTGTTAAGGTAGTAACGTGGTTGTTAAGTGAATCTGGCTTCCCCATTCACTTTGCTTATCAGAAGGTCGCAAAAGCTGATCACATGATTCTGGGACACTTGCACAGTCGTAAGTAGGAACCAGTTGCCCAGCATCTGAATTCTGATGACATGGCCATGGGGATGCTGCAATGGTTGTAAGTATGAAAAATGGTCATAAGTCACTTTTTTCAGTGCTGTTGTAACTTTGAACTGTCACTAAACAAACTGTTATAAGTCGAAGACTACTTTTACCTGATAAAATAAAAAAGATGGCCTGAATTAACAACCACCTTTTTTTGCCTCTCTTCCTGTCAGGGCTGCCACTGAAGAGAAATCTCTAGCAAAAATCCTAATTTTAATAATACAATAATAATTAATATATAAGAATGGAGTAATCATCCAACCACAATTTAAATTAACATTTTGGTAAAACAAAAGATTTTCAGGCTGGACAAGGCATTGGAAGGGAAACCTTTAGCTCTTCCTATGTTAAAAGGGCAATGAATTGGGGAGGATTTCGTTCAGCTTAAGAGGCGCTTATTAAAAACAATATGATGAAAAGGTGTCACATTTGTCATCAGACCTGATTTGGCATAAGAGAATTGAATGTCACAAATTTAGACCCCGAGAAAAATTTGGTCCAGTTCAGCCATTCTCAGTTTGGTGTCTTCCATATGTGATGGGTTACTATCTCCATCAGCCCCAGCCAAGAGTACTCCAATTTGCCAAATGAGGCAGATTACTTCAGCCTATTTAATAATAGGTTTGGCTCATGGTTCATATATCAGAGGCTGGAAAAAAATTGCCCTGCAGATGTTACTGAACTATAATTCCTATCCAGTGAAGATACTGATGAGGAACAATGTTTGTTTATTCAGAATAACAGAATTGGAAGGAACATTTCATGGTTGTCCAATCTCTTCTGCCAGCTTGGTGTCATCTGCAAATTTGATGAGTTCCCCATCTATCCCCTTGCCCAAATCGTTGATGAAGATGTTGAAGAGCACTGGGCCCAGAACAGAGCCCTGGGGCATCCCACTACACACTTCCCTCCATGTAGATGTGGTTCCATTGAGGACCACATGTTGAGTATGGACGGTCAGCCAGCTGTGCAAAGAATGCAAAGAATGGCAGGAATAGCCAATACTCCAGAAGACAGGCTTAAGATACAGAAGGATCTGAACAGACTTGAATACTGGACAATTAAATGGTGAAAAAAGTAAGGTTCTACATTTAGGCAAGAAAAACCAAATGCACAGGTATAGTATAGGGGGTATCTTGCACAATAGCAGTAACTGTGAGAGGGATCTCGGAGTCCTAGTGGACAATCACCTAAATATGAGCCAGCAGTGTGCTGCAGCTGCCAAAAAGGCCAACACAGTGCTAGGCTGCATTAACAGAGGGATAGAATCA
>NW_024098360.1:0-41908 GCF_016545835.1 Crotalus tigris
ACGAGTTTACCCAGATATTTCACAAATTATGCAAGTTTTCCCCAAGAGTAAGCAGAATCCACTTGGATCTCTTAAGGTTCATTCTTCTAGTCATTTCTGATATGTTTCTCTTTTCTGTGAAACTTATTTCATTTATACAAAGTGTTTGTTCTCTTGCACAGATGAACACTGTGGAGAATGCTGATCATAGATCTACTTTGGCTATAAAGGCCACTAAACATCTTTCAACTCTTAGTTCCCAATGCCTGTCAACAACAATTAGCAAGAAAACAAGTATTTTTGTTTTAGTTTGCTAAAGAGATATAGTGATTTTTTTTAAAGTACTACAGTATGTGAAAAATTATCAGAAACGGAAAAGTGAAAGACGTTATGTGACTTCTTGTAATTAATGTTAAGTAATCTCTTTAGAAATCTAATCCTTCTCAAAATTGAAACTAAAGCTGTGTTCATTCAGTGCCTTTGGTATTGGAAGTCCAAATCTAATTGCACATGACCTACTGACCACAAGTGGGCAGCAGGTAGTAGATAAAAAGTTAAGGTCTACCTTCCCTCTTTACCCCTCCACTTGGCTCCTTATTTAAGAGATTTATTTATTTATTTAGCGAATAGCATACAACATCAGGGAAGTCTACACATCCTAGACCCAATGCAGTCCTGACAGCCTAAATTGCTAGTTCATTCCATTTGACGCTTGGATGCCTATCCTCAGTTGCTGGCTCTTCCAGGCCCTTACGCCGGTCTCATCTTGCCTTGTGTTGCAATCTGCCTCGTATTTGGCCAGGTCCAGTGCCAGCTTCTGCTTTCCGCACACACGAATACAGCTAGGTGCTAATCTGAGATCTCTCTTTTGCCTTACTTCCTGAACAAATTCAGAGAAAGCATTTTATTCTTCTTCCTATTAATAATTCTCCTTTCCTCTGCTATTATAAAATCTGCTGTATTGATCATTGTTCGGTTATTTTTCTTACACGTCAGAAAGCTTCATTGTCCAGAGTTGTGCATAATGGAAACATGTTTTGTTTTCTCTCATATTACATTTCACCCAACCTTTGAAGATCTCTAGACTTTAGTGTGTAATTTCATTTTAGTCTCACTAGAGTTGTGAGTGCATAAACTCCCTAAGGATGCCCAGTAAGCTTTGTAGTGATGAAATTCAAATCCAAATTTTCATGGTCCATTTCCAACATCCCTATCTGTTATTCTCCACAGCTGTGTTAGATTATATAAGATGATATTATCATTGTTAACTGATAGCAGGAATTAAAATCCAATATACCCCAAGACTATTGAGCATTGGGCAATGTTTGGGAAAGACTCCCCTAAACATACTAAGTATCATTTCAGGGAAGGGGACTATCTGATAGGACTATTGCAAATTGCATTCTTAAAACAGTCACTTAAAACTTACCAGCCTTTGTGACAGACTACAAACTGTAATACTCAGCCAGACTTTGTATCATACACGAAGGAATCACATCAGTTGCTTCCTCTCTGATTGGATTATCCCTTTTCCTGGAAATCAATAAGTTAATTCCATGGGAAACTATGGAACTCCACTGATTTCTGGCTTGGTCTAGCACAGTGGTGGCAAACCTATGGCACGCGTGCCAAAGGTGGCACTCAGAGCCCTCTCTATGGGCACACGTGCCGTGCCCTGGAGATGGGAGGGACTGGCCCCCGCCACCCAGGCCCCGCTCACCCAGTCTGCCATGACCACCGCGCCCACACCCACCCGGCACCCGGTGATAAATAAGCGGGGTTTGGGTTGCAGTTTGGTGTCTAAAAGGTTCGCCGTCACTGGTCTAGCAACTTCTCCTGAATATCCTTCCTTCCATGATACCCAAATTTCCAAAAAGCCTCAAATTTCGTGAATCCAAGTCTAAGTGCTATTGCTATTTCAAGACTGTTTTATTTCATAAATATAGGTTAATGTTTTAACCAGGAATCTTGCACTTTATAATTTTGCTCAGTATAAAGAATAAGCAAAGTGTAATAAATCATTGTGATCTGAATGTTGCATTACAGTTGTTTTATTTCCAAGAATGAATTGGTGGAGTCTTAAAGAATGAAGGGGTTAAAGGGAGATTGCCAAGTAAGGCACTGCAGGGTATGAACTGACAGCTCAAACCACCAGGCTGCTATTCAAAGCCAGGAAGGCAGGACCAGAATATGTAGACCCAGAAGTGGGAGATCCCAGTCTTTCATCCTATTGGCACAGCCCGACAAGGTTTTTAAAACTTTTGTTTATATTATGACTGAACACTGTGCACTAACATATTTATTATAATGCCATATTTTCTGGGTTTTTTCTTCATTTCAGATGTTAATGAATGTGAGGTTGGGAATCACACTTGTAACGTGCAGCAAACATGTTTTAATTTCCAAGGAGGATTCAAATGCCTAGACCCAGTAAGATGCGAGGATCCTTATATCCGGATCAATGAAAAGTGGGTAATATATTAATAGAAAAAATTAGGGCAATAATATTCTACAGGGAGCACATTATACAGTATAGTTCTTGGTTATTTTTCAAATTGCACTTGCTATTTTTGGTTGCTAGCCCTGTTCAATCTTGATTTTAGAATGTATTCTCCCATTATTTTTGAGAGATGAACTCAGTGTGAAATTGACCAATGATTGAAAATATTTATTTCCCAAAGAAATCAAGGGTTGCATAGCCACTTGTTAAGTGCATAGCCATTGTCAAACCCAGTTTCTTGCTGTGTTATATATAAAATAGCCAATATCTAAAAATGCAGTTTTTACAGTATGCATGTCTTTCTAAAATAGCATTTTCAAATATACAAAATATTTGTCAGTACAGTTTGCTATTTTCCATAGTTTCATTCTAAATTCATTCTTTCAAGTTTTTTCCTTTCAGAATGGAAATGTTCAATGATAAAAAATACTTCTTTATCCGGTCACCAGGTGGCAGGATACTCAGCTATTTACAACTAAAACAGAAGAAATGCTTATGAAATAATAACATTTCTCTTCTCCTGTGATATATATACAATTGCCTTTAAAATTAATTAGAGCTATTTCATAAGTATGTTGTTAATACATGCTTATTTCACACACTCTATTAAAGGCCCTACAAGGCAAAGTCATCTCTAATCTCTTTTCAAAATTAAAAATGCAATGTCATATACATAATTAAACACCCAGAGAAACAAAAGAAATGGAAAATAACATTTTAAAAATATTTCTTCAGACAATGATTTATGCCTGAATTTAGATTTATGAATTCAAACTATAAATATTTTGACACTAATTTATGCTCAAATAATTTGTGCATACCAAATTAAATAAATTATGGAATAAACCTGATATACTTTTTTTACTTTCATTTTTTTCTATCCTGTATATTACATTATAACAAGGGTCATCATCTTATTTGTGAAATGAAAACTATCTTTTTACGTTCTGCAATATATTATTTATTATATTTTTATATCATCCACTGACCAAGCCTTTGAGAGGCGCGGTGGCTTAGTGGTTTTATGACGCTAGAGATGGTCTTTGCTCCAGCAGTTCAAATCCCAGCACTCTGTGGCAGGGTGAACTTCCATCACTTGCCTCAGCTTCTGTCCACCTAGCAGTTTGTTATATGCAAGTAGATAAATCCCCACTTCCTACTCCTTACTTCGGTGGGGAGACTAGTTGGTCCTCTGTACAGGAAGCCAGATTCCTGCCAGCTCTGAATCTTCTCAGTTGTGACACCATTTGCAAGGTGGTTCCAGGGAAGGGAGGGGCCTTGGGTAACGCTGCAAGAAGAGCTGTTTGTCTTTCTTTCTGGTGTGAAGCCAGCTCACCTTTTTGTGGTGCACCATTGCAAGCATGTCTCACAACAGAACTGGTAAATTGGTAGCCAAACAACTACCCTGCAATAGCATTGTGGTCTCCTGGATAATGTAATACACAATATGTTAATAACAACCACCACTACCACCAAATTTTTGGACTGTTTGCAAAATGTGTAGATCAATAAAATACAAAATATAATATTAAAACATCCAAACAGATACATTAAGATTTAACTATCTCAGCATAAAAATAGCACTCATGTGTTTGCTGTTAAACAACACAGAAAGTAGCATTCTTATTTGCTTATAATAATTTGATTATAACAGCAAAAATAATAATAGGTATGAAATTTTAGCTAACAATAACAATTCATCATAATGCACATTATAATAAATGTGTTAAGCTTTATTAAATAATGTTAAAAATATTCAAGGTCCTTGTAAATCAGTAAGTTGATAGATGGACAAAAATGTCAAATCCAGTCTAAACATTTGGCTGACTATGCAACCAGATAATTAATAATAATAATAATAATACTTCTTTTGTTTTGGCAGTCATTGTATATGTCCAACTGAAAACCCTAGCTGTAGAGACCAGCCATTCACCATCTTGTACAGAGACATGGATGTATCAGGACGTACTGTGCCCTCCGATGTATTTCAGATGCAAGCAACCTCTCGCTACCCTGGGGCTTACTACATCTTTCAGATTAAATCAGGAAATGAAGGCAGAGAATTCTATATGCGGGTGAGTGAGATTTACAAATAGACACTTTCATTATCTTCTTTTTAAAATAATCTGTATTATTTTAAGAGGTTTTTAAGTTTACATCTTAAAATTTTAAAAAAATTTAAAATTATACTTTTGAAAATTTTTATAACTTAAACTTTGTTCGTGAACTGGTGCTTATTCACTCAGCACTATAATGCACTGTATTATGTTTAAATCATCATTAACACCATGATGTTATACAATGATAATATATTTAGTAGCCTGTCTTATACATTTGCTTACATTGCCTATCTGAACAGTAAAATCATCACAACAATACAGTATTCATTTTATAAAGAATGCTAGATGAGTGCCATTACTTGAAATAAAGTAAAAAGCAGTTTCAGACATTCACAAGCAGTGTAGCAAGCACTGGAGCAAACATGGAAGTTATCTCCACAAAAACCTGTTTGTGACTTTTTCAGGGAGCTATATGCTAACTGGGAAAAAGGCGTTAGTTCCCAGGAATTTCCAACTTACTCAATATAATCATTTTATTTTTGAGCACTGTAGAATAGGCAGTGAGGCAGAAGAGAGAACCCCAATTCACTCCAGAATGTGACACAGTGAATTAAAGTCTTCTTCCCAAGAAGGCTTCATGAAGGGCTAGATGGGAATGCAATTTTACAACAGCCTTACTCCAGATTTAAGTGGCCTTTGATAAAGCAGTTTCTGCCCTCTCAAATGCTTCCATCAGTGGAAAGAAGGAAGAAGCAAGGGGAACAATTCAGACACCTATTTCTTTAAGACTAAATTTCTACAATCTCTGAAAACCAAGACTGGTTCTATTGTTTCTAGTGGTTGCACCTACTGGGAACCAAATCAGGTGAAAAATTGGTAGTTTAAATAATCAGTTATTAAATAATATAATCCACCCTCCTATGTCTTTTGATCTCAGACTCTTTTCTTTTGAGCTATTTTCCCAATCTGTTCATTCCCCATAAGACAGGGAAATATCCATCCTATTTGCTACTCCAACTCTTGCAGAACATTAGCAGCAATTAAAAAATAAAGTCAATCAAAAACACAACCAGAAAAGGCAGCAGTCAATAGCCCTTTGCATTCACACAGTATTTATCCAACACTAGATCCACAGAAGTGAAGTGGCAACTTGTTTTCAGTAAAACTGCTGGTGCAGGACTCAGTTCAGATTCAGACCACTCTCCCCCAACCAATACATTCTAGATCACCACCATCACCATGCTCTGGTTTGGCAAGATTTGCTGTAAGTGTTCTCCGTAGTGATTATGGCCATAGTCTTGAGTCACCAACAAAAATAAATCTTATACAACAGAGCCACGATTTTGTTATATATATTTAAGAGGACAGCTTTTGGCCACATGCTATGCTTGAAATACTTCAACATCTTTCCTTGGCTTTCTCCACACAGCAAACTGGACCTATCAGTGCCACGCTTGTGATGACTCGTCCTCTGAAGGGGCCACGTGACATTGTGTTGGACCTGGAGATGGTCACTGTTAACACTGTCATCAATTTCAGAGGAAGTTCTGTCATTCGACTGAGGATTTATGTATCACAATATCCATTCTAAACCTAGACTGGCATTGCTTTCTTTAAAACTACCACAGCAGCAGCTGAAAAAGGACCCTTTTCTGCCCAAACTTTTTTTCTCAGAAGTCAATTCTTCTAACAATTCAACTTGAAATTAATATTCAGACATGTCACAATGGTTCATGTTACAATAACTGGACAGTACTTCTTGTGGTTTAAAGGCACCTGAGCTTTGAATTATCAGTGGATTCCATAGAGTTATTTTATTTTATTTTGCTCATGAGTGTTTAGGTACTTTGGTCTTGCTTTCCAAACTTTTTCTAAAGTGTGATTAAAAGCTTTAAAAACTGTGAAGATTTTCACTGTAATGGCAATGCTGTTTAGCCAAAACACTAGAGAAACTGGGAAAGTTGGCTTCTACTGTTGTTTTCTAAAAACTAAAGAAAAACAAGTAAAAAATGCTTGTGGGACCAGGAAAGCATCAGCTACTCTCTCAAAAAAATTTTTTATGGAATAATCTTACATTCCGAACCCTGGGTTTGATTCAGGGAGAATAATTCCTTATTGGCTTTGTTTTATACTTTCCCCCTTTATTTCCAGGCCAGGGAATTGACTGCCTGGAGATCTTAACTAGAATCCAAACCAATCACAGCTATAACACTTGCTTAAGAGAACTTTGCACGTATACTTCTTGAGTATACCCATTTACACTCTAGGCAACCTGTTCTTAAAATAGACATAGTTTTCAAAAACAGCTTTTTGAAACAACTTAGAATGGCATGTCAAACTTAATGCTCAACTTTAAAATATTTTTTTAAAAAGTCATTTCAGGCACAAAAAAAACAGGCACACATAAAACAATTCTTTGGATATGGCCATTACGGATAGTATGATGTAATTTAATGACATACTTTAAAATATTTACTCAAAAAGAGGCCACTATCTTTTCATTATCTATTCCAGGCCCATTTCCTTAATAGTCACAAAGCAGCCTACTGCTGTGTAATGATAGTTCAATATGAAATCAGCAGAAAAAATCCACACATATATGTCATTTTAGCAACTCTAACAGAACCATTTTTATTCTTAGTTGTATTATGCTTATTTTATATTACTCTTTTTTTTCTGCATAGGAAAAACATGCATCTGCAATTCAAGAAATACCCAGGCTAGTAATTAGGATGGCTCAATAACAGAGTATGTAAGTTCCTAGCTTAGTTCCCAGTGTTTCCAGTTAAAGACCTTGGGAAGCAGAATGGGAATATCTAATGCCTTAAAGAATTGTAACAAGTAACCGCATCCCTTAAATTGGTTACTGGTTTGACCTTGAAAAAGGAAGCTTTTTTTGCATATTAAAAAACTAGATGTACTATATTCAGTGATATATGTTCTAAATACAGATAGTCCTTGATTAACAACCACTCGATCAGCAACAGTTTTAAGTTATGACACTTCTGAATGAGGCAAATTACAGTTGACCCTCAAATTACAGCTGTCGTGGCATCTCTGGAGGTGACAGTATCACAATTTGGGTGTTTGGCCTGGGAGTGCAGTGGTTAGAATGCAGTATTGCAGGCTAACTCTGTCCACAGCCTGGAGTTCGATCCTGATGGGCTCAAGGTTGACTCAACTTTCCATCCTTCAGTAAAAAAAATTACCCAGATTGTTGGGGGCAATATGCTGACTCTGTAGACCATTTAAAGAGGGTTGTAAGGCACTATGAAGTGGTATAAGTCTAAGTGCTATTGCTATTGCTTGGCAATTAGCTTGCAATTACGACACTACAGTGTCCTGCAGTCATGTGATTGCCATTTGGTTTCTGGCAAGCAAAGTCAATGGGGAAACCAGCAGGAGGTCACAAATGGTGATCATGTGACATCAAAGCTAACAGGATTTGCTTAATGACCTAAAATGGAAATGCCAGGTAACACAGTTTATAACCGTGTTGCTTAGTGATGGAGCTCTTTGTCCCAATTACTGTTGTTACCCAACATCTACCTGTAGGCATTATATTAAAACATACAGTTAGTCCTGGACTTATGACCACAGTTGGACCAGAATTTCCATTCTAAATTGGTGCAATTATAAAACAGTTATCACATGACTGAACCCAATTTTATGATCATTTTTATTGTAGTCATTAAGTGAATGGTAATAGTAGTAAAGTTGGAAGGGACCTTGGAGGTCATCTAGTCCAACCCCCTGCTCAGGCAGAAAACCCTACACCATTTCGGACAAATGGCTGTCCAGGCTCTTCTTAAAAACTTCCAGTGTTGGAGCATTTACTGCTTCTGGAGGCAGGCTATTCCACTTTTCCAACACATGAATTACTTCATACTTTTACTATATTATGAACATTTTTAAGATTTCCAGTATGGATAAAATCACATGAGATTAAGAAAATAGGAACTAGCTATGCTGAATCTGATTTCTCAATGCATATTCAAAATAATGTACAGTATGTGGTCCAAATTTCAACAGAAGCTCAGTAAGAATTAGATTTTTAAAAAGCTGATTGCACTGTCCTGGGACTTGAGATCATAGTTGTGATTGCACTTCCACACATATTTAGGGAACATTTATTTATGGGAGTAAAAATCAAAACAAATCATAGTGGAAACGAACATAGTTCTGTCATTTGCAGGATATATATATTTTTAAAAGTTGCTTTCCTGCACATATGGTTTGTAATAGTTTCAATAACTCAAACAAAACACTGATTTTTTTAAAAAACTGTATTTTTATTTTTAATTGTTTTATTTTTTCACTGGCTTCACCAGTTTTCTGGGAACAAAAATATATTGTTCAGAACCAAAGTGTGAACATACATGTTCACTAAGGGGCTATATTTTCCTGAATGTTCTGATCATGTAAGAGGCTCTATTCCTAGTCCAGCTGTGCTCAATTTGTAAGTTGTTTAAACTTTTATTCAAAGTAAAAAAAAAAAAAGTTGTGCAGATTTTTTAAAAAGGAAAATTATATTTGGCAATATATCTATGTCTGGACTCTAAAACAGCAGCAAACCTTGGATGACTTCTTTTGTATAATTATAATTACTTCAGACTATATGAATGACCTGGCTTGAGAGCATTTATTTCTTTTTAAAGTTCCACAAACTTGTTCCAAAGGTTTACTGTTGCTCATGCATATAATGCTGAACGTATGTCCAAAACAGGTATTTTACATGTGCAGATGGAAAAATATGTGATGGTTATTTGATTGTCCATTTTCTGGAGGACTATTGTACTATGTTACTTTTCTCCCTAACAATCGAATGATCATCTACTAGCGCTTTACTGAAATGATTTTGTTTCCTGCTCCAGCTCAGTCACAAAAGGAAGATTTCTCTCTCCCCCCCCCCCGCCGTGCATTATATGATGAGGCAATGCAATTGCGTCAGTGCTGCTTGGACACAAAGGGTTAGAAATACTTTTTCTTTGCTGTATAAAAAGCCAATATTAATGGTGAAATACTTTTATGAAAAATGTGCTGAGGAAATTATTAACCGGTGAAAACCCTGCTGAAATATATGGAAATTATTAAGTAAATAAACTATGCCTGAAGACATAATTTTGCTTCTGGGTGGTTCTCATGGATTACGGTGGGTTTCCCGTAGGATTTTTCAACAGATTGTACTGCTTGGCTACTATTGTAGAGATCAAACGTAAATTCTTCCTTCTTTGCTACCAAATGTTTCTTTTCATTTTATTATTAATTATTTTATTTTGAAAAAAATAGTGTTAGCAAGTCATAATTTCTTACTTTTCCATATGTTGCTGAGGTTAAATACATTATGCAAACCAGCAAACTGAGTCAGATTTGGGTTTTTTAAAACAATTATTGTTTTGTCCTGCCTTTATTACTTTTTTAAAAAAATTATAAAGACAGGATAAATAACTCAAGACAGCAAACACACCTAGTACTCATGCCTCCTACTCTTCTTTGGACCAATCACTCAGATAAACCTCTGAGGTGGGTTGGGCTAAGAGAGAGTGATTGGCCCAAAGCCACCCAGTTGAATCACACAGAGATAGGAAAAAGATTAATTATATGTTTGCCAGCTTGGGCAATTTATAAAAATAATTGTACAAGCAATAAAGGCAGAGTAAAATAAATAAATAGTATTATAATCAGACAGTTAAACCAGTATTTTCCATCATCCACTCTTCTGTTTCAGCCGTAAAGGAATCGGAATCCAGGAGTGATTTATTGCTATCTGTACTAGTATTGCAAATTTAATCCTTTCCCTCCCAGGCCATCATTATATGTCTCTACAGCAGACAGCTATTTCTAATTCTCCTTTTTATCTCCTGTAGAGTTAAGTAAAGACATTAATTAACACTTGGTTGGCAATCTCTCGGACTGGCAGACCATTGTCCTCAATTTTCTTCCTTTGGTGCAGATTACCATTTCCTTTCTATAATAATAATAATAATAATAATAATAATAATTACCTTGACGTGGTTGTGGGGCTTGTGTACTCTGAGGAAGATGAGAGCTATGCCAGAGGTTCAACCATACTGGACAGGTCTCATCAGAGGAGTCAGACAAAGAGTGTCTCTCCCATAAAAAATATGGTGAGACGTAAATTTCAGAATGCCATACCGGCTTGGACGTCGCCCGGGTTAACAAGGTCTGCGCTAGATATCAGAGTTCCTGGATATCTGGTGAAAAATGGGTTACAGGACTCAGGACTGTTGGTTGAGCAACCAGGGCCAGCAGCTGCAGAAACTTACTGCGAAGAAAGGTGTTTACCCGTCGCAGATACACAGTGATGGAAAACAAGAAATAATGATCTGTACTACAGATCAAGTCCAACAAGACGAGGATATCTAAAACGAATGCACCAATTCTGGAAAGAACAACATCCAGAATCAGAAATAACAGAACAGAGACTAGCAGATCAACGCCGATTTATAACACGAAATAACGTATTTACAGAAACAGAATTAGACGAACTGCAAAGGTTTACCCAGGGCAAAGAAATCAAAGCCTTACAAGAAGTAATTCAGAATGTAGAGGCAAACCAGGGGGAGTTGGCAGTGAAAGAATCCAGTAGAGATATACAACTGTTCTCATTTGGAAACAAGGCACCTCTTCCTCAGGAAGAACAAAACCCTCTAACTAAAGAAATAAAAGAATTGAAACAAAGAATAACTGAGCATCTAGAACAGCACAAAAACAACAGAATAAGGCTGCCTGCATTGAAGCTGTTCCAAAGAAACAGCTAGCACAAGCATTAAAAGATGCAAATACTGCAATAGCAAGTATAAGCACCAATTCACTGCAAGAAACAAACCAACTAATGTACAGCACAGCTGCAATTATAACAGAATACCTGGGATGTAAAATCAACAAAAAAGAACAAACAAAACAAAAGTGACACCAGAAAAAGGAAAGGTTCAGACTAGAAAATAAGAATCCAGCAAGTTAAGATCCAGCAAGCAAGCTGAAAAACAGATGAAAGAAAAGAAGCTGACGGAACAAGAAGAACAAAAGAATACTAATTCAAGAACATTACCACTTAAGAAACAAGGAGATCACGGAAAGCACTGGAAAATAATAAAGCAGGCTGGGGGGGCCAAAAAAACAAAAAAAAAAAAAAAAAAAAAAAAAAAAAAAAAAAAAACCCAAAATAACAGCTATAGCCAGGAAAATAAGTAGATATGAAGCTCGAATTGCAAACTATAGGCAGAACCTCCAATTTCAATCCAATCAGAAACGTTTCTACCAATCCATCAATGGAGAAACTGCAAGGAATCAGTCAGTACCTGACAAGGAAGAAACAGTGCAATTCTGGAAGCAGGTATGGGATAACCCAAAGAAATACAACAAGGATGCAGCTTGGTTAAAAGAAGTGGATGCAAATAAAACAGAAGTTGAAATGAAAGAACTAGTAATAACAAAAAAAATGGTAGAAAAAAGAGCAAAGAAAATCAAAAATTGGTCAGCACCAGGTGAAGATGAACTGCATGGGTTTTGGTTGAAACATCTAACTGTTATACACCCACTCATTGCCAAGCAATTCAACAATATACTACAAGGAGGGGAAATTGAAAAGTGGCTAACAACTGGGAAAACCTACCTAATAATGAAAAATCCAACAAGAGGGGCAACACCAGGTAACTACAGGCCAATTACCTGCTTACCAAAAACTTTCAAATTACTAACTGGTGTGGTAGCTGATGCAGTACAACAGCATCTAGTTGAAAACAATCTCTTTCCACCTGAGCAGAAAGGAAACCGCCCCAATAGCAGAGGAACAAAAGATCAACTCCTAATAGACAAAATGATCTTGGAAAACTGCAAGAGAAGGACGACCAACCTGAATGTGGCATGGATTGACTACAAAAAGGCATTTGACTCTCTGCCACATGATTGGATAATCAAGTGCCTAGAAATACCAGGAGTCAGTAGAAACATCAGAAAATTTGTGCAAAGATCGATGGCACAATGGAAGACACAGTTGCAGATCAATGGTGAGAAGCTGGGAGAGGTTAATATCAAGAGAGGGATATTTCAAGGAGATTCATTATCACCATTACTATTTGTTATTGCACTGTTTCCTATGTCAACAATACTGAATAACTCAGGACATGGCTATCAAACATCAAAAACATCTGCCAGACTATCCCACCTCCTTTACATGGATGATCTGAAGCTGTATGGAAAAACATCATCTGAAATAGAATCGCTGCTCAACACTGTCAGTATATATAGCCAAGATATTGTAATGGAGTTTGGCTTGGACAAATGTGCCACACTTACTATCAAACAAGGAAAAATAATGAAAACTGAAGGAATCAAGATGCCCCACGAAAATAACATTAAGAGTCTGGATGAGGAAGAATACTACAAATACTTGGGTATCCTTCAAGCTGACAACATCAAGCACAATGAAGTCAAGAAAAAGATTAGAGGTGAATACATCAAGAGAGTGAAGAAGATCTTAAAATCCAAACTCAAAGGAGGAAATACCATAAAGGCAATCAACACCTGGGCAATCCCAGTCATTAGGTACACAGCTGGAATAGTGGACTGGACTGAAGCAGAACTAAAAGCAATGGATAGGCAGACCAGAAAAATAATGACAATGAATCATGCCCTTCATCCACGCAGTGACATTGACAGACTTTATCTACCAAGGCAAATAGGTGGGCGTGGAATGCTACAAGTACATCAAATGGTTGAAGAAGAAAAAATGGCTTTGGAAGAATATCTGAAGAATAATGATGAAGATGCACTGAAATTAGTATATCAGGAAGGCTTACTGACTACTGGAGAGACCAAACTGGCCTACAGGAAAGACCAAATGAAGAACAGAATAGAGGCATGGGAAGACAAAGCACTACAAGGCCAATACATGAAAAAAATAGCCGGGAAAGCAGATATTAACAAGACCTGGCAATGGCTAAGAGCAGGAAAATTGAAGAAAGAGACCGAGGGACTAATTCTGGCTGCACAAGACCAAGCCTTAAGGACAAATGCATACACAGTCAAAATTGAGAAGACAGCAACAGACAGTAAGTGCCGCCTATGCAAAGAAGCTGACGAAACAGTGGACCACTTGGTAAGCTGTTGCAAGAAGATTGCACAGACTGATTACAAGCAGCGGCATGACAAAGTAGCAACAATGGTGCATTGGAAGATCTGCAAAAAAATATCATTTGCCTGTAAGAAAAAACTGGTGGGATCATAAAATAGAGAAAGTCATAGAAAATGATAAAATTAAACTGCTCTGGGACTTCAGAATTCAAACAGACAAGCACCTGCAACATAACACCCCAGACTTAACAATTGTCGATAAGAAAGACAAAAAAGTGTGGATAGTGGACGTGGCAGTGCCTGGAGACAGCAGAATAGAAGAGAAAGAACTGAAGAAGATAACAAAATACAAAGACCTACAAATAGAAATAGAAAGACTGTGGCAAAAGCAAGCAAGGGTAGTACCAATAGTCATAGGCTCCTTGGGTGCAATCCCAAAACAACTGGAGCACCACTTGAACACAATTGGCATTGACAAATTTGCTATTAGTCAATTGCAAAGGCGGCCTTTATGGAACTGCTTTCCATCCGGCGACGATACCTGTCAATACCATCAAAACATCCACATTAGCCTATCCCAGCGGTCCTGGGTAAGGACTCGGATAGGTAGACAAATGCCAATACGTCTGAAACATATGGCGTGACCTGTGCGATGATCGATAATAATAATAATAATAATAATAATACCCCCAGTGAGGCACTACCTTGACGTGGTTGTGGGGCTTGTATACTCTGAGGAAGATGAGAGCTATGCCAGAGTGTCAATCATACTGGACAGGTCTCATCAGAGGAGTCAGACAAAGAGTGTCTCTCCCATAAAAAATATGGTGAGAAGTAAATTTCAGAATGCCATACCGGCTCGGATGTCGCCCGGGTTAACAAGGTCCGCGCTAGATATTGGAGTTCCTGGATATCTGGTGAAAAATGGGTTACAGGACTCAGGACTGTTGGCTGAGCAACCAGGGCTAGCAGCTGCAGAACTACTGGAAGAAAAAGGTTGTTTACCCGTCGCAGATACAACAATGATGGAAAAACAAAGAAATAATGATCTGTTATACAGATCAAGTCCAACAAGACGAGGATATCTAAAACGAATGCACCAATTCTGGAAAGAACAACATCCAGAATCAGAAATAAAAGAACAGAGACTAGCAGATCAACGCCGATTTATAACACGAAATAAAGTATTTACAGAAACAGAATTAGACGAACTGCAAAGGTTTACCCAGGGCAAAGAAATAATCATTGGAAACCAGGCACTCTACTCAGACGAACAAAAACCCTATAACTAAAGAAATAAAAGAATTGAAACAAAGAATAACTGAGCATCTAGAACAGCAGAAAAACAACAGAATAAGGCTACCTGCATTGAAGCTTGTTCCAAAAAAACAGCTAGCACAAGCATTAAAAGATGCAAATATTGCAATATCAAGTATAAAAGATGCAAATACTGCAATAGCAAGTATAAGCACCAATTCACTGCAAGAAACAAACCAACTAATGTACAGCACAGCTGCAGTTATAACAGAATACCTGGGATGCAAAATCAACAAAAAAGAAAAACAAACAAACAGTGCACCATAAAAATGAAAGGTTAGACTAGAAAATAAGATCAGCAAGTTAAGATCACATGCAAGCAAGCTAGAACAGATGAAAGAAAAGAAGCTGAAGAACAAGAAGACCAAAGAATACCTAATCAAGAAATACCACGTAGAAACAAGGAAGATCAAGGAAGCACTGGAAATAATAAAGCAACAAATAACAGCTATAGCCAGGAAAATCAGTAGATATGAAGCTCGAATTGCAAACTATAGGCAGAACCTCCAATTTCAATCCCATCAGAAACGTGTCTACCAATCCATCAATGGAGAAACTGCAAGGAATCAGTCAGTACCTGACAAGGAAGAAACAGTGCAGTTCTGGAAGCAGATATGGGATAACCCAAAGAAATACAACAAGGATGCGGCTTGGTTAAAAGAGGTGGATGCAAATAAAACAGAAGTTGAAATGAAAGAACTAGTAATAACAACAAAACTGGTAGAAAAAAGAGCAAAGAAAATCAAAAATTGGTCAGCACCAGGTGAAGATGAACTGCATGGGTTTTGGTTGAAACATCTAACTGTTCTACACCCACTCATTGCCAAACAGTTCAACAATATACTACAAGGAGGAGAAATTGAAAAGTGGCTAACAACTGGGAAAACCTACCTAATAATGAAAAATCAAGCAAAAGGGGCAACACCAGGTAACTACAGGCCAATTACCTGCTTACCAACAACTTTCAAAGTACTAACTGGTGTGGTAGCTGATGCAGTACAACAGCATCTAGTTGAAAACAATCTCTTTCCACCTGAGCAGAAAGGAAACCGCCCCAATAGCAGAGGAACAAAAGATCAACTCCTAATAGACAAATGATCTTGGAAAACTGCAAGAGAAGGAAGACCAACCTGAATGTGGCATGGATTGACTACAAAAAGGCATTTGACTCTCTGCCACATGATTGGATAATAAAGTGCCTAGAAATAACAGGAGTCAGTAGAAACATCCAGAAATTTGTGCAAAATACGATGGCACAATGGAAGACAACAGTTGGCAGATCAATGGTGAGAGGCTGGGAGAGGTTAATATCAAAGGCGGGACTATTCAAGTATATCAGGAAGGCTTACTAACTACTGGAGAGACCAAACTGGCCTTCAAGAAAGACCAAATGAAGAAGAGAATAGAGGCATGGGAAGACAAAGCACTACATGGCCAATACATGAAAAAAATAGCTGGGAAAGCAGATAACAATAAACCTGGCAATGGCTAAGAGCAGGAAAATTGAAGAAAGAGACCGAGGGACTAATTCTGGCTGCACAAGACCAAGCCTTAAGGACAAATGCATACAAAGTCAAAATTGAGAATACAGCAACAGACAGTAAGTGCCGCCTATGCAAAGAAGCTGAAGAAACAGTGGACCACTTGGTAAGCTGTTGCAAGAAGATTGCACAGACTGACTACAAGCAGCGGCATGACAAAGTAGCAACAATGGTGCATTGGAAGATCTGCAAAAAATATCATTTGCCTGTAAGCAAAACTGGTGGGATCATAAAATAGAGAAAGTCATAGAAAATGATAAAATTAAACTGCTCTTGGACTTCAGAATTCAAACAGACAAGCACCTGCAACATAACACCCCAGACTTAACAATTGTCGATAAGAAGGACAAAAAAGTCTGGATAGTGGACGTGGCAGTGCCTGGAGACAGCAGAATAGAAGAGAAAGAACTGGAGAAGATAACAAAATACAAAGACCTACAAATAGAAATAGAAAGACTGTGGCAAAAGCAAGCAAGGGTAGTACCAATAGTCATAGGCTCCTTGGGCGCAATCCCAAAACAACTGGAGCACCACGTGAACACCATTGGCATTGACAAATTTGCTATTAGTCAATTGCAAAAGGCGGCCTTATTAGGAACTGCTTCCATCCTGCGACGATACCTGTAATACCATCCAACATCCACATCTGCCTATCCCAGGTCCTGGGTAAGGACTCGATAGGTAGACAAAATGCCAAATCCAGTCTGAACATCTGGCTGACTGTGGAGTCGATGATCGATAATAATAATAATAATATGTAAAGTTGAAGGGACTCTTGGAGGTCATCTAGTCCCCCCGTACTCGGCATGAAACCCTACACGCATTTCAGACAAATGGCTGTCCAGTCTCTCTTAAAAACTTCCACTGTTGGAGCATTCACCGCTTCTGGAGGCAGGTTGTTCCACTGGTTAATTGTTCTAACTGTCAGGAAGTTTCTCCTTAGTTCTAGGTTGCTTCTCTCCTTGATTAGTTTCCATCCGTTGCTTCTTGTCCTGCCTTCAGGGCTTTGGAGAATAGCTTGACTCCCTCTTCTTTGGAGCAGCCCTGAGATATTGGAACACTGCTATCTATGTCCACCCCTTGTCCTTCTCTTCAGTAACATAGACATACCCAATTCCAGTAACCTTTCCTTATATGTTTTAACCTCCTCTAATCATCTTTGTTGCTCTTCTCTGTACTCTTTCTAGAGTCTCAGCATCTTTTTTACATCGTGGTGACCAAAACTGGATGCAGTATTCCAAGTGTGGGCCTTACCAAGGCATTGTAAAGTGGTATTAATACTTCACGTGATCTTGATTCTATCCCTCTGTTAATGCAGCCTAGCACTGTGTTGGCTTTTTTGGCAGCTGCAGCACACTGCTGGCTCATATTTAAATGATTGTCCATTAGGACTCCGAGATCCCTCTCACAGTTACTACTATTGAGCAAGGTACCCCCTATACTATACCTGTACATTTGGTTTTTCTTGCTAAATGTAGAACCTTGCTTTTTTTCACCATTGAATGTGGCATGGTAGTTAGTTTAGTGCCCATGTTTCAAGTCTGTCCAATCCTCTGTATCTGAAAGCCGTCTTCTGGAGTGTTGGCTATTCTGCCAGCTTTGTGTCGGTCTGCAAATTTGGATGAGTTCCCCATTCTATCCTTCATCCAGTCGTTGATGAAGATGTTGAAGAACACTGGGCCCAGAACAGAGCCCTGGGGCACCCCACTACATACTTCGCTCCATGTAGATGCGGTTCCATTGAGGACCACACGCTGAGTATGGCCAGTCAGCCAGCTACGGATCAATCTGGTGGTGATGCTGTCTAACCCACATTTTTCTATCTTATCAAGTAGTAGGTTGTGATCTACTTTATCAAATGCCTTACTGAAGTCCAAGTAAATTATGTCCACAGCATTCCTCTGATCCACTCATTTTGTCACTTGGTCCAAGAATGCAATAAGATTTGTCTGGCATGATCTATTTTTGACAAACCCATGTTGGCTTTTAGTACTGACTTTGTTTGCCTCTAGGTGTTCGTTGATTCGTTGTTTGATTATCTTTTCCAGGATCTTCCCAGGTATTGAGGTCAGGCTGATAGGTCTGTAATTCCCTGGATCCATTTTTTTTCCTTTTTTGAGGATGGGAACTACATCTGCTCTTTTCCAGTCCTCTGGTAGTTCCCCTGTGTTCCAGGATCTTTGACAAATATAGTTCATGTGGCTCGATATTACTCTGCCCGTTCCTTGAGAACTCTGGGGTGTAATCCATCTGGTCCTGGCGATTTGACTCATCTAGGCTGGACAGTGCTCCTAACCATTTTCTTGCCTATCTTCTGTGTTTCTGTTTTGTTTTTTATGGCAACTATTTTTTGATAGGTTTGTCTGTTTATTCCCTTTGTGTAAAGACAGATGCAAAAAACGAGCTAAATAGTTCTGCTTTCTCCCTGTTGCTTGTCACCTTCTTGCCACTTCCACCACTAATGGACCACTCATTTCCTTCACTTTTTTCTTGTTTTTTACATGTTGAAAGAAGCTTTTTTTGTTATTTTTGACTTTGGTCGCAAGCCTTAGTTCATTTTGAGCCTTGGCTTTCTTCACTTCATCTTTGCAGGCTCGGGCTATTTGCTGATATTCTGACTTAGTTATGTTCCCCTCTTTCCACTTTCTATACTTGTCCTTTTTATCTTTCAATTTGTCAGAGAGTTCTTTATGCAGCCATGCTGGTTTCTTTTGAGAGCTGTTGTTTTTCCTCTTTGTTGGTATTGTGCTAGACTGTGCTTTTATTATCTCATTTTTCAAAATTTCCCAAGCTTCTTGAGTTGTTTTCCCCTTGAGGATTCTCATCCATGGAATCCTTCCCAAGCCCTCTCTAAGTTTATTGAAATTAGCTCTCTTGAAGTCCAAGACTCTAGTTTGACTGTGTTCTATTGGTTGTGCTTCTATAATGTTGAATTCTAATATTGCATGATCACTTCCTCCCAGAGTTCCTATGGCTTCAACACCATCTATCATTTCATCTCTGTTAGTGAGAATTAGATCCAAGATGGCTAATCCCCTAGTTCCCTTCTCTACTTCTCTACTACTTTATGGTATTCAGGCAACTCTGCTACTCTTCAGCCCAGGCAGAATAGGAACAAACAAGCCTTCAGTGGGTCCAGATCCTAGTCCAGCATAATTCTTAGTCATCTTTTGTCCTCTCTCATTGTCCTTTCGCTAACCAGTTTAGCCACATTTACTTCTTGCCAGCCTTTTATGACAACTGCTGTCATAAAACTCTTATCTCGTTAGTTTATTAGACTATCATAATAAAGTGTAGATCTGATGAAAGAATGGAAGATAGTCCTGCTGCAGTCGTCAAATATTGAATGAATGCAATCCATACACATTAACAGGTAACCACATGGTTTGTCGGTCTGATAAACAAACATTAATTGGCTAGATCCCAATTTGCTAAATCACAAATTGCAGATTACAAAGTATGAATCAAACCACAGCATTGCTTTCCATGTTGAATGAACTAGGACTGAATGTTACTCATATTATTTCATCTTTGTTTATTCATGCTGGAATGCATCTGCTCTTCCCTCATATATTCTTCATAAGAAAAGGGAATCTGTTCATTAGTGTTAAGTACTCCTAAGCGCTAAATGAACAGTAAAATTAATTGGAGGGATTAAGTTCTGATAAAGTATTCCAAATATCTACAGACAAAAGTAATGTTATACTAAATTAATTATAATTATATAAGTCTAGTAGAATATATTATTACTATAGCATAGATTAGCTTTATGTAAACGAGCTTGCTTGAACTTCAGATGTACGTTCCCTTTTCTGAATGTGTCTCCAATTAACTCTGTAATTTGTCTTTTATGTATGAATTGAAAATTTTTTTATAGCTGCTTCTACATTCCATGCAGCCTTTCCCTTAGACCCTAGGACCCTCTTTCCTAGTTCCTCATTCTTGTTCACTTAATTATATTGTAACCCTATTTCTACTGCCCTATTTATGGTTTGTTGCAGATCCAGATGTTTAGTCTGGATCTGGCATCTTTATCTATCTATCAAATCTTTCCCAAGGACATGAGATGAGAAGATGTTGTTTAAAGATGTTAAATGACAGATATAGATTGGTATCTTGGTGTATTAATTTAGTCACAAGTAACCTGAATTAATACTGCTTATCTGGGAGTAAGCTCTATTTACCATAATAGGATTTCCATCAGAATGCACACAGAATTTACTAACAGTATCTACAGATACAACTTACTACAGGACGAATGGTTTATAAAAAGTCCACTGAATACATGAGACTTGCTTTTCAGGAACTTCAGGATTAAGTTTCTTGATCAATAGTCATTTAGTTTGTATTATGTCCTCTGGTCATTCAGGCTTGAAGTAATCTTAAATAACCTAATGCAGTCTATAGATTAAGAAATTCACAGTTTGAAGATTATAAATTCCGAGCATATTTTCTGAAATTTTCTATCCATTAGCTACTTCATATTTTTTTCAGATTGTATTGTACTTATACAGGAAAATATTTCCAGTTGATCTACATGACAGATTTTTCTCTGAGTATTTTTCTCCATTGGAATGTTCTCCTATAAAGTTTTATTAGGGTATATTTGGAATGTAGTTTGGCTTCTAACTTAGCCTTCCTCAATCGTCCAGACAAAGCTATTGTGGCGAAAATAAGAGGTGAAAAATGTGTTGGATAAGCCTTGAGTTATTTGTAAAAATAATAAAGGTGGGATACAAATAAATATATAAATAATAATATATTCGATAAAAATGATTTCTAGCCAGAATAATTCTGGGAGTTGCACTCAAACATATCTGGAGTGCTTCTAATTTAAGAAGGTTGGTCTAACCATATTTCCTTTGCCTAAAATAAATGAAAGATGGGCAGATGTTTGGTGTATTCAGTGTATTTAGAGTATTTGGGGCAAAAATGGCCACAATGGATGCACTAATAATACAATTTGGGTACAGCAATATTCTCACACATGAATGGGGCTAGGGCAGGAGGAGATTACAATGTAAAGCCTATTTTTTTAATAGATATTTTCTAGTAGAAAGCCATATTGCAGATTTTCAGCAACTCTACTGGTAGCATCCCATCTATATTTATATACATGCATATTTCCCAAAATCTCTTTAAATGTCTGCTTCTTCATTTGTCCTAAACTTCTTCTTTTTTTTTATTGAAAATTTTTAAGTTTTACAAAACAATTCCCTTCCCCAAACCCTCCCAACCCTCCCCTACCCTTCCCCGACCTTCCCAGAGCTGAATAAAGGCTTAATTAAAAAAATTTTTAAAAAAATCTTAAGACACATATAAACCATAAGCAAATCTAAATACATTAATTAAACAAATTATAAAATAGTTAACAACAATATATATATAAAAAAATACAAGAAGGAAGGAAAAAAGAAACAGAAAAAAAATCAAATAAAAAGAAGAAAAATAAAAAGAAAATTAAAAAATGTCTATAAAATATCTTAAATTTTAAATATAAATTATTCAAAAACTAAGTAATATTTTTTTATCCAACTTATATTGTATGAGATATCATTTTTTATAAACACCCTCAAAAACACACATATAAACATTACTTATAACATTGAAATTCCCTTATACATATTTAAAACAAAATATTCCTTTAAATACTCCTTAGATATCTAAACATACGCTATCTATCTAAAATTTTCATTCAATCTCCATAATATCATACTTATATTATATAAAATCTAATCTCTCCCTCTTTCTTTATCATCAAACACAAAAATAAACATATAAACATTAGTTATAACATTAAAACAAGATACTCTTTTGAATACTCCTTAAATTACTAAGCTTAAACTTCTTATCTAAAGTTTTCATTCGATCTCCATAATCTTTCTCTCCTCTTTACCAATAACCAATTCCATCCACAGTGAACTATGATCTATCAATGACCTGAAAACAATCTCTACATTCTTTATCAATCTCTCTTATCCAAAAACCTCGAGAGAAGTGCTTGGAAATCTGCCCTTAAAGGTTGCTTCAAAAAGTTTATAGATCTTGCTTCTCCCGCAGACTCAGAAACAAATACTTGTGAGGCTTCCTTAACCTCCTTCTTCTGTTGCTCTTTTTCTTTGCGTTTATGTGATACATGAGTTATCCTCTGCTCCTTCATCTCAACTTGTTGAGGCCCCTCAGTCTGAGGTTTCCCAATTTTCATCAATATAGGCTCTTCAGACTGCAATTCTACCTTCTTCTCTTCCGAAGCGATAGGTGGCGATGAACATACCCCCAGGACCGAAGTGTAAAACTCTTTTGCTTTGAGAACAGTATTAGGTCTATAATGTGTCCCCAGATAGTTCACCACCATTCCAGTCGAGACATCCCATCTGAACAACATTTGCCTCTTTTTAAGCTCATCTGCTAAAAAAGCAAACTACTTTCTTCTTCTTAAAATTTTAGATGGGATCTCCTTTAAAATTATAACGTCTTGTGAAGCAATCTGAAACCTCTTATTGTAAAAAGCTTGTATAATTTCATTGCGCAGGGATCTTTTCTCAAAATAAATCACCACATCTCTTGGCAGATTTCTTTGCTTTGCCACCACAGAGTTAACTCTAGATGTTTTTTCAATTGCGCTGAATATTTCCTCTTTTTCTCTATCCAGAATCACAGCAAAGTCATTTGCAACCATCTCTCTCAGATCTCCTTGCAAAGACTCTCTCAAGCCTCTAATTCTTAAAGCATATTCCATTTCACTATATTGAAGCATAAGAATCTCATCTTGAGAATTTTCCATCTCTTTTTCCATGCCTTCAAATTTTCCCTCCAACAGCTCCACTTTTTCTTCTACCTCTTCTACACGAAAGTTCAACTTTTCAAGAACAGAGGCAACTCCTTTTAAAGCCAAAACTATATCTTGCCTCAGAGTCCTATTATTTTCTGCTAAAATCTCTTTCACTTCTCCCCTGATTTGAGATATAGCATTTCCCATTATGTCTTGCAAATCCTTTATCGTTAATAACTGTGCCAAAGGAGAGGGTGAAGCTGTTGATTTAGATTGTTGCACTGATGATATCACCGAAGAAGAAACCACCTTAGAAGCTGTAGGAATTACTGGACGCTTTGGAGCCATCTTAGAAAATCTTTACTCCTTCTTAAAAATTACCCCCCCCAAAAAAAAGGGAGGGAAAGAAAAGTTAAGCAAAAAAAGGGAGATTAACTCCCAAAAATCAAAAACTCCTTCAAAAGGAGATCATTATAATAAAAGGAAAAAAGTTAAGAACCATTTTCAAAAAAAAAGTTTTGTTTCTTCCTTCCTCCTTCTTTGAAAAAAGAAATACAAAAAAAATCCCTTAAAAGAAAAAAAAAGATAGCAAAAGAGAATTTAACAAAAAGGAATCTTCCCAAAACACAAATCCACCTTAAGAATTTTTTTTTTAAAAAAGAACAATCTAATCCATTACATTCCACTCGCTTTTTTTAAAAAAAAAACTTTCCGATCGCCATTTTACTTTCACTCTCACAAAAGGAAAAAAAAGAGAAAAAAGAAGGGAAATAAAAATCAACCTTTCAAACTAAAGTCCAAATAAAATCCAATAAAAAAATCCTTTATCCAACTCTGTCCGCTTTTAAAAGTAACTCACCCGGTCTCTTTAAGTGCGGAGGTGGGAGCGGCGTCTTGCTTTGTTCCCGAGGGACAAAGACAGCTGGGAGGCGGAGGCAACCCGAACTCCGAGGGAGCACTCTTTTCACCCCCCAAAGAAAACTTCCTGGGGGGTCCAAGAGGCTCTACCTCTATTCAGGTGATACTCCCCTCCCCCCCTTTGCCCAGGAGGGAGGTTTTGAGCCGCGGAACAGCTGGTGCCTGCTGTTCTCTGCGGTTCTAACGCTTTCCCAGGAGGACGGCTAGAAAGTAGCCGCCATCACCGACGCTAAACCACCGGAAGTCCCTTGTCCTAAGCTTCTTATCAATAGTGATACTGCCCTTACCTGGGTTCCATTCTGCACTGTTTCCCTTGTTCCAAGTAATACTTTTCACTGTATCTCTGATAAATCCATGAGTTGTTAACCAAGTCATCAATGCCCCAAGACTGCCTAATTCTTTGTCCGTCCTGATTCAAAGAGAGATCACTTGCTCAGACAGGATTTCAGTTTTATGGAAGGTTTGATTTTGGCAACCATTTTCAACAAAGTATTAACCCTACTGAATTTCCACACTGAGTCAGCAAGGCATCCATTTAAGATATATTGCCTGTGTACAAGTCTAACTCATGTGAATAGGCACTGACCTTTATAACTATGCTAAATCAGTACTATGAGGACATGTAATCACCTTGTTGGTGTCAGAATGTGGAAGAGTGTAAAGAGAGTGTATGGAATGCACAGATCAAAAAGATTTTTTGTTACTTGAGGAATTGCATTTTAACTATTATTTGCTAAAAAGCACACTGACAATATCTTTAGAAAAATATGTAGGAAAATTAGATATAGGCTTGCAGCCCTCAGTGCTTCAGAACTTTCTCCAGGACATGTTAAGAAGAGTTATTTATTTATTTACTAGATTTCTATCTAACCTTTATTTTGTGCAAGTCAAGGTAGCACTGTATGAAGGAGGACTAGAACTCGTGGTCTCCCAGTCTCTGAGCCATTACTTTATGCATTAAATATGCCAAATTGGGTCTCAATGTATTAACATTGTCTTTACAAAATAATAACTGTTTATAAACAGTTGTCACAATATGCTAAATTAAATACTCAAAAGTATAATGAGACATGGAATATGCAACTGGAACATCCAATTAATAAATACCAATGGAAGTCCACTAGCACTTATCCTTCACTTAAATATGAGCCAGCAGTGTACTGCAGCTGCCAAAAAGACCAACACAGTGCTAGGCTGAATTAACAGAGGGATAGAATCAAGATCACGTGAAGTGTTAATACCATTTTACAATGCCTTGGTAAGGCCACACTTGGAATACTGCATCCAGTTTTCTTAACCCGATGTAAAAAAGATGTTGAGACTCTAGAAAGAGTACAGAGAAGAGCAACAAAGATGATTAGGGGACTGGAGGCTAAAACATATAAGGAACGGTTGCTGGAATTGGGTATGTCTAGTTTAATGAAGAGAAGGACAAGGGGGGACATGATAGCAGTGTTCCAATATCTCAGGGGCTGCCACAAAGAAGAAGGAGTCAAGCTATTCTCCAAGCGCCTGAAGGCAGGAACAAGAAGCAACGGATGGAAACTAATCAAGGAGAGAAGCAACCTAGAACTAAGGAGAAACTTCTGACAGTTTAGAACAATTAACCAGTGGAACAACCTGCTTCCAGAAGCGGTGAATGCTCCAACATTGGAGGTTTTTAAGAAGAGACTGGACAGCCATTTGTCCAAAATGGTATAGGGTTTCCTGCCTGAGCAGGGGGTTGGACTAGATGACCTCCAAGGTCCCTTCCAACTTTACTACTACTACTACTACTACTACTACTACTACTACTACTATTATATTGATTTAACATTACAATTAATTCAACAAATATTATTGAATTACATTGTTTATATGATACTATATGGTGATGTGCTACAGTGGCTCCTTTTGGGGAAATTATTTCACATATTAATTTTATTTTGGAGCATACACAGTAATTTTTGTAGATGCTCATAGTTTTTGATTATGAGAATTTCTATGCCACTTCATTCAAATGACACTAAGTAACATATAAAGATCAACAATAAATAGCAATATAACAATGCATCAAAAAATAACTTGTAATTCCCTGTTATTAATATATTATGCACACCACCTTCTTTCTCTTATAACCAGGAAAACCAATGACATTTCCAGAAAATTCCTAGGGCTCCTGTTAATATTGGAAATAATTCCAGAAGCTATACTATTCATGCTTTATTTACCTTATTTAACTACTATATATACATATATACCTATATGTATATATATGTATATATGGTACAAATAAAATACGAACACCAGGAGAGTATAAATATAAAAATATACTTTACTAAAAGCTGCCAAGCTTTCGTTTGGAAACTCCAAACATCATCAGGGCTAAGGAGCCAGTAAACAATGATGACTTAAATGGGTTTTGCCGGCATCTGCACCCGGCTCATGGACCGCGTCACCGGTCCCGGCCGGTTAATTAGTGTTCCAGATGTTTCTTTATTACTCTCCTTACGCTTCCTTCTATGGTTCTAATACATACATATTAGAGACTGAATTTAGATTATTTGCTGTGCAAAATACAATGGTATCTTTGTATTCAATTGCTTTGAAACTCATCAAATTTGGTACTCAACTCATTTTGACATTAAAATTTTGTCCCATTAGTTGTTTAGTACTCATTATTTGTTTAGTACTCAACACACACTAGAGCTTGTTGGTGTTGACTACCTTGTGACTCACTACATCACTCCTTAAGGGAAAAATCTGTTTGGTAGTCATTGTTTTTGGTACTCATCGTACTTCCTAGAACCAATTAATGATGAGTACCGAGGTACCACTGTACCTGCTCTAGAATGAATGTTATCCTTCCTATTATAAAAGATAATGCTACAAAGCCCTTCATAGGTAATTATCTATTTCTTTCCCAGTTCATATGAAAATGTCAGTTGAAACACATCATCTGGGTACACTAGTTTGTTCGAACAGGTACAGGTATTTGGTAAATAAATAGCTAGAACACATGAAGGGCTGAAAATCAGGCAATGAGAAGTCAATTAAGTGCTTAAAGATACATGCCACAGAATTGCTTTCTGAATCTGGTGGAGGGAATATTTCAACTTCCCTGTCAGTTTGCATATGGCAAGCAAGCACTGAAAGTCAAGCTGATCTCTAAGCTGCTATGAAATAAATGCCTTTTTATGCCTAAGAATAAAAATAAGGCATTAATGGCCAAGCATCAGAATAATTGCAACAGAAAGACACCTCCAGGCAATAGGATGCTGGCAGATTTGAAAAGGCACAGCAATATATGGTAAACAGAATTATTTGTTAAAGGTCAAAAGTGAATATCTTTTAAATTGCAGTTATTTGAAACATCATGTTGTAAATGAATATTTTAAGAACCTAATCAACTGGTGAACAAATCCGTTTTTAAATGCTATTCTACTTTATTACATTTGAGAAACATTACAATTAAGAAATATATTTTAAAGCCTTAACAATTTGTGATATTATATGAAAACCAATATAATATAATGATATTACTATTTTATAAGAAACTATATGGTTAAAAAAAAGAAACCTATATGTTCAACAGGGGAAAAACTGATACTAAAAAACACTAGAGCACACAACACAAAAAGAAATGATTCTAGGTAACAGGAAATGAAAATACAAAATAATCCTATAAGTTTAATCAGAAAGTTTTTTTAAAAAGAAATATATCTATGAGCCTAAATTATAGATCTATTTCTCTCTATATTTAGTATTAATGATTACATACTATTAATCTGCAGAATTTCATATACAGTTAGTCCTCAACTTACAACAGTTTATTTAGTGACCGTTCAAAGTTACAACAGCATCGAAAAAAGTGATTTGTAACCATTTTTCAATAACAATAACAAGAACAACAACAATAATAATAGAGTTGGCAGGGATCTTGGTCCAACCCCCTGCTCAGGCAGGAAACCCTATACCATTTCAGACAAATGGCTGTCCAGTCTCTTAAAAATTTCCAGTGTTGGAGCATTCACGGCTTCTGGAGGTAGGTTGTTCCACTGATTAATTGTTCTAACTGTCAGGAAATTTCTCCTTAGTTCTAGATTGCTGTTCTCCTAGATTTCCATCCATCTGTTGCTTCTTGTTCTGCCTTCAGGTATTTGGAGAATAGCTTGACACTCTCTTCTTTGTGGCAACCCCTGAGATCCTGAAACACTGCCATCATGTCCTCCTCATCCTTCTCTTCATTAAACTAGACATATCCAATTCCAGCAACCATTCCTTATGTTTTGGCCTCCAATTCCCTGATCATCTTTGTGGCTCTTCTCGGTACTCTTTCTAGAGCAGTGGTTCTCAACCTGTGGGTCGGGACCCCATTTAGGGTCGAACGACCATTTCACAGGGGTCGCCAAACAACGCAGTCCGCCATTTTTTCCCCCTTTTCCTTAGCTGTGCTACTCCCTTTTATTCTATTGGCTTTTGAAAGCCAATAGAATAGATTCCCTTGAATAGAGTCTAATTCTATTGGCTTTCAAAAGCCAATAGGAATTGTCCAGGCTGTCTCTGCCCTGCTGAGCCCGCCAAAAGTCCCATTCTGCAAACAGTGCTGCACCAGTTGAGTAGTCCTCGACTTATGACCAGTTGAGTAGTCCTCGACTTACGACCGGTTGGGGGTCGTGGCATTAAAAAGGTTGAGAACCACTGTTCTAAAGTTTCAACATCTTTTTTACATCATGGTGATGAAAACTGGATGCAGTATTCCAAGTGTGGCTTTATCAGGGCGTTATAAAGTGGTATTAACACTTCATGTAATCTTGATTCTATCCCTCTGTAAATGCAGCCTTTTGCAGCATTCCCATTGTCACATGATTTAAATTCAGATGCTTGGCAACTAGTTCATATTTATGACGGTTGCAGAGTCCTGGGGTCATATGATCACCTTTTGTGACCTTCTGACAAGCAAAATCAATGAGGAAGCCAGATTCAATTAACAACAGTGTTACTAACTTAACAATTGCAACACTTCACTTAACAACTGTGGCAAGAAAAGTTGTAAAATGGGGCAAAAGTCACTTAACAAATGTTTCACTTAAAAATATGAGTTTTGGACTCAATTATAATCATAAGCCAAGGGCTTCCTATATTTCAATGTTGTGATTCAATTTTAAATAATGAACTGAAAAAAGTTGCAAGGACCTAGGGCAGTTTAGATACTGAAAAACTACTTGAACATCATTAGCTTTGACAAAATCATCATCAATCAATTGCAAAAAGCAGCTTTATAGTTACCCCAACATCTGCCTATCCCAGGTCTTTGGGAAGGACTTGATAGGTGGATAAAAATGCCAAATCCAATCTAAACATCTGGCTATGTAATGAACCATAATAATAATTAAATTAGCTAATTAGAATTTTGTTGTCCAGTCTTGCTGCTTCATCAGTACAAAACTAACTGCTGACAATTTTTTAAAATAAATATTCAGAGTCAAGGATACAAACATTCTTCAAAGTGTATATGAAAAGCTTATTGTCATGGTCCAAATGTGATATATTAAATGTCCTTCAGAGATTAAAAATGAGATAACATGATCATTATATAGAACAGTATAAAATATCTTGGCTTTCAAATCTGAAAGTAGTCACTAATTATATTTCTTTCCAGTTCTTTACTGTGGCTGGATGATGCCTTAATCAAGTGTTACATGAAGCCAGTTTTGTAACTGTTCAAAACTAGGACCAAATGTGTCTCTCTCACACATTTGTGATATCACTGACCACGCCCCCTGAATTCCTCAAAGGTCAGAAATATTTTTTAAGTATAATGTATTGCTGATTTATGTCTTCAGGCCTGTCTATGGATGAAGCTGTCTACATTGCTATACAGAAACAATAGTCTGAATTTACACTGAACCATCATTGTTTTGCAATAAAGAAATCCACATACAGTATTAAAAATTAATTTCGGAGACACTTGAATTGCTTTGTGAATTTTATTTTTATTGGTAAAATATGTGCAATAACAGCCACACAGCTTACCATACTTTACAGATATGTTTCCTTTGCATTGTTTGATCTCTGTGCTGTGAAAATATATCAATGTCCTCTGATATGACAGGTGAAAATAACTGCAGCAAACCTTTATTGTATAACAAGTGTTAAACTATATCTTATTGACAGAGCAGATTCTGTTCCTAGTATCTTAGGCAGCTCAAAAACATAGTTTATTTCAATGCTACCAAACACTGAAAGCAATAAAAGCAAAATGAACCCCAAATATAACTGTTTTTGTAATACACTGAAAAACAAATTAACTAATCACATTGAGAATACAAACTATTTTGTTCATTGCCTGATGTCAATCAAAAAAGGAGGTTAATAAATGTGTCATTTGCATAATGTCTGTAGCTCTGCTGGAAATCTTACAGAACCATCAGGCAAAGGAGATGGTCTAGTTTTATAATAAAGTATAAACGGTTTTTTTAATTCAGTTACATGAATCAAAATTATTTAATTATCCCATTTTATAAAACTTGGACAAATGTTCAGACTGACAATATTCCCTTAATAGTTTTACTGCTCACATAAACACCATTTGACACACATACACACACGCCAAAACAGAATTCTAAATCAATAATAGTTAATCTGTTTTACCATCAATGGCAGTTAACACAATTGTACAAATAAAGCCATGGCCTCATTTCTCTTGTAATAACATGATATGCCAGACATGTCAAACACAAGGCCCGGGGGCCAGATATGGCCCGCAAAGTGGTTTCATGTGGCCCACGAAGCCATCCTGGAAACAGTGAGGGAACGGCCCCCGCTGCCTTGGCTCTGGCACAGGCCGGCCGGGAACTAATGTACAATTTTGTGGTGGCACCACCATCCAGCGCCCCCCTCCACATGGCCTGAGAGGAACAGTGAGGCTCCTCCGTGGATCATGCCTTGACACTTGCCCTGGTCCCACCCCTTTTTGCCAGAGACCCTCAGATCCCACTCCTGCCCAGGCCGCCACAGGCCCCCTTGACGTAAACGATGTAGAGCTGGCCACGCACCACAGTGAGCCACCCCCCCACCCCCCCAAGGGCAACCACAATGCTTATGCGGCCCTCAATGAAATTGAGTTTGACACCCCTGTGATATGCAGTTGGCTTAGAACTAATGCCTTTCTATCCACCAAATCTTTTTCTACTTGAAATAATCAATACATGAATGAAGTAGAAGTACTTTAACAAAATCACTTCCATAGCAATAGCAATGGTACTTAGACTTACTATACTGCATCACATTGCTTTACAGTCCTCTCTAAGCAGTTTACAGAGTCAGCCTATTTCCTCCAACAATCTGGGTCCTCATTTTACCAACTTCAGAAGGATGGAAGGTTGAATCAACCTTGAGCCTGGTGAGAGTCGAACTGCAGAATTGCTGGCATAGGATCACTATTTTCACTTTCCAAATCCTAAGAAATATGTGTCAATATTTCAACTGACCTCAAATTTTCAAGAATACATGATCCAACCACTTGTTCTGATCATTAAGAGAACATAAAAATCAGCATCCAGGCAGTGTCCCACTCCCCCTCCAGATCCATAATTCATATTGTGTTCATTGCTTTGATGCTTTTTTCTGGAAAAACTTAACTGGTCAGTTTGAGAAGGACCTTCAAATTCTCTGTCTGGTTAGAAAGAGGTAAATAAAAAGCAGGATGTGCTGAGGTGGCTTAATTTAACGGGAAGGAGAAACTGGGAAACAAGCAAAAACAATAGTCCTATCAATGGAAAATTGTCCACACCCTAAACTCTGCAAAGCTTCAACTGTCAGGCTTCAAGCCAGATGTAGCAATAAATCTCATCTTTCCACACATTCAATATTATGTTCAAGAACTTGCTTATGATAGAATTTCACAAATGTGACACCAGATGTATGTATTCACAAAAGATTTGCAGTACACAGAAATCAAAGAACAGTATCTTGAACCCCTTGAGTATCTCCTTAACTTTAAAGGGCTTTAAATTCTAAGCCCTTTCAAATTAACAAAAAATTGGGAATTCTCGTCACAATTTTAGGAAATACCTGTTCAACATTGGAGTAGCATTTCTGTTTGCCTCACAATAGGACTTCCAGCTCTTCCAGCATCATTCCTTACCCCAACAAATATTAAATAGTATTGAAATAGAACCAATAATAGGTTTAGATTTACTTTAGAGAAACAACTTGATTATTTTCAGTAATACAAATTTCAGTCATGAAATGTCTTGAAGCCACATAGAAAACAATGGCATTTTTTCATATAACCATATACGCACATACTGTATGTTTCAAATGGAAACTAATGAAACAAGGAAGGAATTAGTTCTAAGTATCCTTGTAACAACCTATCTCTATTTTACAATACTATTTTTGTCACTTGCCTTCCTTATTTTGGGTCATATTATTTGTCAAGGACAGAGTCCATTGCTACATAATGAGGCCTGAGGTTGAAACTCGTCTGAAAGATCAGAAGATTTATTATTATTGTACAGTGAAAAATTAAAGAACACATTTCTACAGGAAGTGATATTTAAAAGTGTTAGAAATTGTTTTTGCTTAAGAGTTAATCAGGTGAAAATCTCTCTTGCAACAAAATCAACTCCTGATAACTATATGAACATGGACTTGTAGTTTTCTTAGCAATACAGAAATGTTTTTTCACTGTCATCTTTTGCAAATTTTACATCCAGTCTAGTCTACATCTCTGGGATTTCTAAACAATTTGGACTAATCTTACAGTTAAAGACAGACGTACTCAGACCTGGTCACCGTTATTTTCCTATTTAAACTGGTTTTTTTTTTATAAATAATAAACTTTATTTTTCAAGACAGAAATGGTATATATGATCATTGTTTTTTCAAGACAGAAATGGTGTATATGATCGTTGACAACTTCTGTATCTTTGTGTAAGATTATATATGTATTCATTTACAGCCTGAACAGATTTTATTTTATTCTTTGTTTAATTTCCTTTAAATTCTTATGTTTTTTATTTTTCTTTCCACTTCCAGGAGTTTGAAATATTCTAATATTTCTTTGCCCTTGTTTGAGTCCTGAAGTGAAACTTAAATCCATCAATATAATCTGCATAATCAACCTGTCTTGGCCACTCCTGCCATCCCACTTTAAATTTTACGTTAGTTTAGTGCAGTGGTTCTCAACCTTTTTAATGCCGCGACCCCCAACCGGTTGTAAGTCAAGGACTACTCAACCGGTCATAAGTCGAGGACTACTCAACTGGTGCAGCACCATTTGCAGAATGGGACTTTTGGCGGGCTCAGCAGGGCAGAGACAGCCTGGACAATTCCTATTGGCTTTTGAAAGCCAATAGAATTAGACTCTATTCAAGAGAGTCTATTCTATTGGCTTTCAAAAGCCAATAGAATAAAAGGGAGTAGCACAGCTAAGGGGGAAAAAATGGCGGACTGCGTTGTTTGCCAACCCCCGTGAAATGGTCGTTCGACCCCAAATGGGGTCCCGACCCACAGGTTGAGAACCACTGGTTTAGTGAGTTAGACTGCAAAAGTGAGATGTAGCCTTTTAATAAAATGTATTTGTTGAGGATTTTCAGTTTGCTGAGGCAGCCGATATGGACGTCTGGAAGGCAAGCTCTGTCTTCCGCGTTCAGTTTCGCTTCACTGGGGGATGCTGGAAAGGGTTAAAAGTCGCCCTGTAGGGGCGACCAGCAATGAGGGGATCCCTGTTGGATTGCAGGAGGTCAGTAGCTCTTCCGCTTGATCCAGGGCAGCCCTCCAAACCAGTGGATGAAAGACCAGCCATAGCAATATGGCTCGTCACTAGGCTGCAGACAGCCAAAGTCACACATACCATCAGGCAATTTTAAGGCAGCACGGATGAGACTGGGTGAGATCTACCTCTCTTAAATCCTAACTATTTTCTTTATCTGCATAAGCTGCCTTAAGTACTTTTCCCCCCTGTGCAGAGGGAAGGGAGATGTTACCCCTCCCTCTAGAAACAATGGCGACTATCCAGGGGAGTTTAAAATGTTAAAGAACAACTTGATCCTAATTGGAATTCTATTTTTTAAAGTTTGTGGACTAAAAGATCTTCTTTGCTTATTGAAGATTGAGGTTTTTACTTATAAGAAAGAAGCAAAACTGAAAAGATTATAAAAACTTTGGATTCAAAAGAAAACTTTTAAGGGTAGGAGCAACATCTTGTGGCTAAATCTGATACTACAATTTGTTATTGTCTAAAAAAGACTTGGCCAGCAGCCCAGAAAAATAGATAACACTTATGCAACCTTGAGAGAAGCCCAGCTGTGTTTCTTATTGACAAAATCTTTTTTTTTTTGCATTCTCTGTTTGTAAAGCTTTTAACCTAATACATTACTAAGAAAATATGGATGAAGATCAAGAACAGATTCTCTCTATGTTAAAAGCAATTAATCAAACTCTTCTTACAGCTACTGATGAAATAAGAGGTTATAAAAAAGAATAAGATGTCAGCCCAGATATACAAAATCAAACTTTCATTACATCTGAAAAATCAACTACACAGAATATAACAGGAAAGGTAGAACAATTAAAGAGTATGATAGAAGATTCAACTGATCAACAAATACAGTCAACAGGAAACCCAGAAAAGGGACTGACAATATGGAAAAATGAAAAGACTTTCACATAAATCAGAAAGAACCTGAGGATCAAGAAGAAGAACAGATTGAAGAGAAGATAAACAGTTCAGGACAACTACATCAAGATGGAAAAATAAAGAAACAATTTGGAAGTACTCTCAAAAAAAATAGCGACCAGCTGGTTTTTTCTACGTCAAATAATCTATATAACAATACAGGAACATTTGTTTGATGATCCTAAAGCACGGACATGGAAGACGATTTGGCAACGAAAGAAAGCTAGAATAAGACTGAAGAAAATTGGGGTTTTGACTTACTTGTGTGAATTAAAATAGAATATACCCAAATAGATAAGACATGTACTTTGAAATATTAGACCTTGTTATAAGATGAGATAAAGAACTTTGGTTATTTATAACTTAGAAGTATAAACATTAATAGTTAAATTTGAACAGTGATTTGCTTATAAAGGTTAAATGTAAAGATAATTAATATATAAGCTAAAAATCAATCGATGAATGTAATAAATATTTTTTTACCTAGCAGTAATAGTAAGAATTATTAGCTTAAATATGAGATAGTAAATATTAAGAGAAAAAGACAGGAAATATTAAATGTTGAAATAGTAGGAATTTTGGTTACTAAATTTAAGATATATGGAAATTACCAGAAAATAAGAATATTATATTGTATTACTAATTAGCTGATGTAAGATGGTGAGAACTCAAATAGGTAAGATGTGTATTCAGAACATTAGATCTTGTGATGAATTGTGATAAAGGGAATTAGGGTTATTTAAAATTTGGAAATTATAAATATCAAACATGAAATATAAATATTAATGGGAAACCAAAAATTGGGGAAAATTAATCAGGACATTGTCTAAAAAAATTGAATGTTAAAACAACTAGGATATTATAAACTAAAAATTGTTGATAAATGTGAGAAAGTTATTTTTTATTTAATTGATATAATAAGAATTGTACTAATTTAAAGATGAGACAGTAAACACTAAGGGGAAAAGAGGGGAAACACTTAATGTAATAGTTTGAGATTTGTACTAAAGATATTTGTATATTACGGAATTATTGACCAACTCAGCCACCACATTGCTTTTCCAATACTTAAATGTAAAACTAGAAAACCAATAAAATTTTCTTAAAAAATAAATAAAATGTATTTGTTAAGAAATGACTTTTACCTACCATAGGTTTAACACTCCCAATAAGTGCCAGAGTTCACATTAAGCTGAACAAAGAAAGCCCTATTATGGCTTAGCCGCTGAACACAGCCATTATGTTTGTTCTGCAAATCACAAGTATCTAAGGTGGCAACTCTGTTCTCTTTGTCCCCAATTTAAATAATCACTAACTGACCACGATATGCTGCTTTACCTAAATCCTGCAAACGCGGGAATTCCAAGATTTGCAGATCAAAACCTGCCTAGCTTTAGGGCCTATACAAGAGGATCACATCCAGTTTAAAGAGAAATCCGAAGCCCTTAAGGAAGTTAGAAGCTTCATGCCTGAAGAATCAATTCGGGAGCGGAAGGGCAGTTACACCTGCCTGCAACCTTTAGGGGAGGAAACCAGACTCGTTTTTTCGAAAGGGCAATAATAATTTACCAAGAAAGGAAAAAAAAAAAAAAAGCACACCACACTCACAGCCTGAAAACCTGTTCTGTTACTTAGATGAAGAGCCAACGTTGTATGGAGTGAGTGAGAATCCAAACCAAGGAGGTCGAGACCGGAGCCCAAATAACCCGGCCGGCGGGAGCGAAGAAAAGAGGGTGTGAACCCGGGAAAGGTCAGAAAATGCGCCAATTTGCCAGCTAAACAAATTGCTGGCAGCGACCTACGGGCAACCAAGCGCAAATCTTGAGGAAAGCGATTTGCATTTCCAAACCACTTTTGGAGGCGGCAAGCTGCCCGCCGTTGAAAAGGGCAGCACGAAGTGTGCCGGGGGGGGGCGGGGGGCGGCGGTTAATTCCTTCTACTTCGGCAAAACCGACGTAGGGGCTAAACCGGGGGAGGAGAGAAAGGGGGGGGGGAGAGAGAGAAATTACACGTTGGCGGAAGAAGAGCACATTCTTTACTCTGCAATCCCGAAGGAAAAGAAGTTTTCTCCTGCGGGGCGCGGAAGCCCTCCTCCTCGGCCACCTGGGCGCTGGCGTCGGTTTTCCTGCTCGGGCGAAGAGGACTCGCGTCCGCCCCGAAAGCGAAGGCTGCGGCCGAGGCTGGTGCGCGCGCCCGGGGAGGAGTCAGGCAGTTGTGCCCCAAGGGCTGAGGCGCGCTCCCTGCCTGCCGGTTTACCTGTAGCAGGACTTGCGCTGGAGAACAGAAGCGAAGAGACGGACGATGAAAAGAAGCGAGGACCGGCGGAGTTTATTGTTGGCCGGCCGTCCCGAACAGTAGCTTCCTGGGTTGCGGTGAGTCTGAATGAGGGAATCGGGATTGGGTCAGCGGAGTCAGATAATAATAATACCCTTTTCTTAGTGCATTGGAAACACAAAAGAAGCCGGCGCAGGAGTCTTTGCCTGGCCTGATACCGGTATTAATAAGGAGTGCTGCATAGGATTGACTCAAGAGATTAGGGTGCGATTCGGGAAATGTGCCAGAAGAAAAGGCGTCTTCAACTAAGCGGGACACTATTTTCTTGGTCTGGGAGAAAATTGGTCTTTCTTGCTTTGGAAGCATTTGGAAAGCAAGTTCATTTCTTGCTGATACCTTAACGCTTCTCTGAAATTAATTACTTTAGTGTTGTATCTCCGTTATTCATTCAGTTTAGCTGTTTTGAGCTTTCAACTTGTGGCTGTGTTGGCATCACATAGAGCCTCACACTAGCCAACAACACTTTTACTAAGTGGGTGAGCGAACCCAGCCTGTTCGATTAACGTTTCCGGAATATATTGCTTTCTCCTAAACGTGTCAGCCTTTGTATTCTACACTTCTTTGTACAAAACGTAATATTTTAAAAGCAATAGAATGCTAACAAATCCCATGTTTGCTACAGTAAAACCAGCAACTGCTTAATTTTCTTGTATTAATGTGTTCCACGGCTTTAAATGCTAACCTTGCCAACTACAAATGAATAACTGAGTTTGAATTTTACCAACAGTACTTAGATATCTCCTGAGTTAACATCTTCATTTATTTTAATTGGGCAAGAGACCTTAGATTATCATATTTTATAATTTGCAAGCTAATCAATTAAAACATTTTATTATAGATTTTCTCCAGTCTGTGTGATAAGAAATACTAATGTCATATAGGCTTTACACCCAAAACTCAGTTATTTTACGTTTCAGAATGAGCTGTTATAGGGTAACCAAAATTAAGATTTCAGCTAGATGACAGCACAAAGGTAGGATTACCTATCTATGGCATTGTTGCCATTAAATGGTCCTCAAGATTTTTTCAGTTCTGATGTGGCTACTCTGCTGATTGGTTATAACCAACCCTTTTCAATCTTAAAATATGCTGATAAAAGGAGAATTTAAAAAAAAGATTTAAGATACATCATAATTAACTTTAAAATATGTCTTTCCCTTCGAATGGTTATGCAATATGGTAGATATAAACAGTTCTGTACAAACCACTAAAGTGATATTCACAAAACAAATAAACAAACTTTGTTGCTTAATATCATTTGAATAAACCTACATAGCCAGTGAGTGGCAATGTAGTGTTTCATATAGATAAGAGCTTTCTTCAGGATCATCAAAAATACCTTTTCACAGAGGTTTGGCAAAATGTATACATTTCTGTGTAAATCCAGATATATCAACAAATGAAATATTTCAATCAGTGGTCAGTTCTACTAAATTGATAGTTTTCTGTAAAGCTGAATTTTGCATGTGTAAAGGATTTTAAAGAAAAAGAGTCATGCAGACCTGGCAGTTGAGTGTTCATATCCTGCCCTAGTCAGTGAAGCTTGGACAGATATTGAAAGGATGGTGTAGTTCATAAATGCTCTCAGTTTTTTACATTGTATTTGTCTACTTTATTCTATTTATGTAATCTTTGGCTCAAAGAACTCCATTTATTATCCATAAGAAAATATTAATTTCTATTGCTTTTATCCCATTGCATTAATAATATTTATTCAGAATTGATAAACTGTGGATAGCCTATGCCATCAAATTGTTTTACAATTACTTTATTACATTTATTTTTGTATGACTACAGATATGTATACTTGATACTCTTGAATTAGAGATATGAGTTCAATTAATTGCTAATGTATTCTTCCTGAATAGTTTCTGAAGTGTTCATTGCAGTTAAAAGTCAAATGGTATTTCTTCCTTGTTACCTATACCATTGTAGACCTTGTCTATGCATTTTTTATAGGTAAGTCTCACCATAATTTTTTCCTTCTCCTTGAATGGCTACACATGGAAGTGCCCTTTAAGTACTAAAATAAATAACATTAAAAAAAAAACACCCTCAAAGTTTAAAGTTTCTTTAAAGTTTCTTCCTCACCTGCCTACACCACTTTTTATCAAAATTCCATTACTAAAAATTTGTACTATTAGGACATTCTGTTCTGATGCATAACTTTGATCATCTAGCTGTCTGGGTGTGCTTAGAATATTTAGCCATGTCACATAGCTGTCTAAAAATAAACAATTTTTAAAATTTTCTTTCAAATGAAGTCTTGGCAGATCCTCATTTAGGTGTATTTTTTCTAGTTAAATCCTAGCTATTTTGTATCTAAGAGAAGAGGTCCTAGAGTCATCATTCAATTTACTTTTTAAGGTAGAGAGTAGAATCAGCCACTAAGCCTTAGGTGTATTTGAAGGGACCACAATAATAGCATTGATTCAATTACTGCTGTTGCATAAATAAGCAGAAGTAGGGTTTTCTTCATACAACATTTTGGTAAACCTTTTTTTGCAATATTATTCTCATGTAAACTATTTTATATTGTAATTAATGCATTTATTTTATTGGATAATTGTCATTTCCAGATATTGTATTGTCCTGTAAACCATTCTGGGGAAAATGATTTTGAAAAGTGGCATACAAAATATACAAATAAATATTTCTATCTTCCCTTTCCACAGCCTCTTATTTTTTTCCATTTTGAATTGTTAAATGAGTAAATCTGTAAATATTCTTACAAGGATGGGTGAAACTATCAGTTTAAACAAAGTTTGCTTTTTTGCAGTTCCAACTTGAAATTCAGATAGAGGTTAAGTCTGAATATTCTTTGAATTCTTTTCCTTATAATGAAACAAGGTACTAAAACTTAGGCTTACTTTTGTTTATTAGAAATATATATTTTTGGAAAATAATCTCCAGTGCATACAAATAATTTATAGTATTAAAAAGATATCTTATAGCTGAAAGTACAGTAAATAAATGTGCCCCACTGTGTTTATTTAGATTCATGTCTATGGAGATTCTCAGTCATCCAGGTCATTCTTATCCCAAAGATGCTTTTTCACAAAGCAACTGGACTTTCTTGTTTTTCTTTGAAGACATTTTGCTTCTCATCCAAGAAGCTTCTTCAGCTCTGACTCTTGAAAAAGCATCTTTGGGATCTATTTAGATTCCATAGTGCATTGTCTCATTTCTGCTATATTGTCTGGCATTGGTTTTGTTCCAGTATGCTACTTGTATTTTCTCAGAATTGATTTATTAAGAGACTATTTTGCTTATGACTTATGGCTCTAAACAATGTATTTGTTATTTTTTAAAATATGATTACATTTATGCACCACACTACAAGAAAAATATGATCATGTTCTTCCCATTCTCACAGAGTGAGGCCAGTTCTTCTCTGCCTTCAAAGTGTTCTAAGTATGAACTATTAGCAATTTAAATGTGATTCTTATCATCTGCCTTACATTCCTCACCCACACTTTCAAGTGAGCGTCATTCAACCCTATTCCCTTAATGCTTAATCTGTTCTGCTTTACAAATTTTAAAGTTGCAAAACTGCTTCTGGGATGATGGTGGGTTTGTAATGTTGGAAGTCTGAGCCAATCACTGTCATAAACTGATGCTTTCTGCCATCGAATGACAGAACCAATTTCTCTAAGATTCATCTTAGGAAAGGATTTACAATGTACAGGTAGTCCTCGACTTACAACAGTTTATTTAGTAACCATTCAAAGTTACAACGGCATTGAAAAAAGTGACTTATGACCGTTTTTCACAGTTACAACCGTTGCAGCATCGGCATAGTCATATGTTCAAAATCCAGATATTTGGCAAGTGACTCATATTTATCACAGCTACAGTGTCCTGGGGTGATGTGATCACCTTTTGCAAACTTTGGACCAGCAAAGTCAGTAGGGAAACCAGATTTACTTAACAATTTTGTTACTAATTTAACAACTACAGTGATTCACATAACAACTGTGGCAAGAAAGGTCATAAAATGAGGCAAAACTCACTTAACAAATATCTTGCTTAGCAAAAGAAATTTGGGCTCAATTATGGTCGTAAGTTGAGGACTACCTGTCATTTCACTAGTACCTACAAGTACTGTATTATATATTATGTCTCTGTCTAGACCACGGGTGTCAAACTCCATCGCATCACATGACATATCGTGATGTATCGCGACATTTTGCCTTTGCGGAGCCGTGGTGGGTGTGGCCTGTACGTGACACATCCAGCCTGCGAGCTGACAGTTTGACACCCCTGCTCTAGACAATGGAAAAGAAATTATCTAGCACCTCTTTTCAGTTATCATATTACTCATTCACTTTAAATTTTCGCAGTAAGGCAAGTTTGAGTCAAGTTCAACTCCAGGTGCCTACATGATCAGAGATACATGTTTTCTTTGCAACAAGAGTTGCCTTTGTCTTCTTTCAGAATTTATTTTTTATTTTCAGATCTAGCTCTGAGATTTTTTTTGATGGTTTCCCCATCTAAGGGTACCATTTGCTTAGAATCAAAAGAGAGCAGATGGAATTGCTACACTTGAATTTGTGCACACTATGTTCCAAATATGGCAGCATATATCTTTAAAGATAAATAAAAAATAATATGAAATAGATAAAGATAATTACAAATTCACACTAGAGATATCTAATGTTATTAATTTCACACATGAGGATATACAAAACACTTTGAATTCAAATTATTTGGAGTTTTAAATGC